>NW_007728451.1:87558-91221 GCF_000696425.1 Galeopterus variegatus | reverse complement strand
GGGGGGGGGGGGGAGGGGGTCTCTGCCACAAGGGATGGGCATTTGAGAGCCCCTGGATTTGAAGTGTCACAAAGGCTGAGCCAGAAAGGGGGGATGTTTCTACTTGGGGAGGTATAGGGTAGAATTGGGGGCAAGGAGTTGGACAAAACCTAGTGTAACTCTCAGCAGCCTGTGGCCCTTGGGAGCTTGGCTTGCTTGAGGAGGAAGGATATGTGGTCAGAAGCAATCACACAATCGTAATAATAGATCAGGGAGTAAGCTGGTACTGAGTGCCAGCCAGAAGGCCACAAGCTAAACTGCCATGGAAATTGAGAGAAGAGAGAGTGAGTGGATGAAATGGTGTGGGAAGGCAGAGAGCAGGAGATAGGACTCCCCAGTAACTGCATTGAGGCCTTCACTCCACCAATATTGAGTCTAGTACTAGGCATGTGTTATTGCTGGCAGTGGAGAACAGCTAACATAGTCCCTTGCAATTCCCTTTATTCTGCAGGCATCTACAAGGTTACCATATGACTGGATTTTTCCCCTACACTGTGCATCATTCCCTAAGGAAATGCATTCCTAGACAAAAATTCAAATACATTGTGATCATTGGACTAAGTTATAAAGTATAAACAGAACAAAATGAATATGATTTCTCAGCCTGAAGATCTTCATTATTTGCAGATTCCATATTTGCAAATTTGCCTAACTCCTAAAGTTAATTTGTAATCCCCTCAAATCAATATTCCTTATGCTTTCTCTTTTTTGCAATTATGCACAGAGTAGTTAAAAATTTGAATTGCCTGCTTTACACATTGCCAGTGGAGGTGGAATAAGGCCACACTGTAACTTCATTACATCTCATCCTGTAAACAACTATCTTTTTCATATTTAGTACCACATTTTTCACATTTTTTTGCTTTTTTTGGGGGGGGGGGTGATTTTGCTGTTCAAATGGTTCCTGTGCATACCGCTGAAGTTCTGTTCAGTGTTCTTAAGCAAAAATACGCTGTGCTGTACCTTACAGAGAAAATATGTGTCAGATAAGCTTTGTTCAGACATGAGTTATAGCACCGTTAGCTGTGAGTTCAATTTAATGAATCAACAATATATATGAAATAAGGTGCCTTTTAACAGAAACACATAAAACAAGGTTATGTATTGACTGATTGATAACAGAGATCACAAGTGACTTGCATGAGCAATGTGGAGAACAGGCTCCCAAAGACATCCATGTCCTAATTCTTGGAACATGTGAGTATGTTAGGTTACATGGCAAAGGGGAATTAACATTGCAGATGGAATTAAGACTGCTAATCAGCTGATTTTAAGATAGGGAGGCTATCCTGGATATCTGAGTGGGCCCAATGTAGTCACAACCACAACAGTCTTTAAAAGTGACAGAAGAGAGAATCAGAGATTCAGAAATTCAGAGGGAGATGTGGCTGTGGAAGAAAGGCATGGAGAGATGCAACACTGCTGGATTTAAAGATGGAGGAAGGGGCCATGAACCAAGGATTGAGGGTGGCTTTTAGGAGCTGCAAAAGTTAAGGAAACATTCTCTCCAAGAGCCTCCAGAAGAGAGCTCAGCTATGATGATACTTTGATTTTAGCCCAGTGAAACCTGGGTCAGACTTCTGATCTATATGAGCCTAATCATGGGCCTGGGAAACTAGGGGTGAATGCAGGAGTAGCCCTACTTACCTTCGTTCCCAATGACACACTTAGGGAATTTGTGCTTCCTGTCCCTTCCTCCCATTCCCCTATGTAGGGTTCGGCAGGGTGAGAGGTCTGGATTCTCTATTAGAAAACACTTCCTCCGAGGGACAGAGAAAGAGTCCCACTGAACTCTAAGCTACAACTTCTGCCTGTCACTTCAGGGACTTTGCATCCAAGGACCAGCAGCCAAGAAGAGGAGTCACCATCCAAACTCAGGTAATCAACCCTGTTCATCAAGAGGAGGCAGCACTGCTTTGAGGAACGTGTTTGCCATCCAGATCATCTATTTGAGTCCTTCTCGGTACCATTGCCCAAATTTGAGAGTCGATAGACAATTGCATCAACCCTAGCCTGAGAAGATCATGGCAGCCAGGGTCTCAGACCTCTCAGAAATGAAGACTTGGGTTATGCTACTAGGTAAGAAACCAATAGTAGGAGAAGTGCTAGGTGAGGGTGAGGGAATCTGGAATGGACAGCAGAGGAGGAAGACAAGAGGAATCCGTCGCATCCCCAAATCAACTGTGGCTGTGAATCATCCCACTAGTTCTCCTCTTATAAGTTTTCTTCAGGAATAGAATACCATTGGAATCTTAGAGGAGCTGTTTTCCAAACATGTATGAAGAAGCGCCGCCAAGCAGCACAAAGAGTGAACTGTGGTGAACATGGTGATGTGCTGTACAGATTCTCCCTCAGGAAAGGAACTGTTACCCTACCTGTTGGGAATGCTGACAGCAGTCAGCCCTTTCAGTGATTGCCTTAGCTGCTCGAGGTAATACCTGTCCCATGACTGATTGAGGTAGAGGGATAAAGACCATGCTCATTTGAGCAAATGTGGGGCATCATTGATTGACCACTTTAGCTCTAGAGTTCCGTGTGAAGGGCAAGGGAGGTGGTTGGCCAAGACTGTGACAGTGTAAAGTTCATGAGGTTTCCAATGACCACCCTCAGAAAACTGTTATATTTATGGTTATGGTTTATTACAGCAAGAGAATACAGATTAAATTAGCAAAGGGGTAGTATTTATCCGGGTATGCAAAGCTGGCTTAGCATTAAAAAATTCTATTAATGTAATCCATCACATCAAATGGCTAAAGAAGAAAAATCATGTCACCATATCAACAGAATGCAGAAAAAGCATTTGAGAAAATTCAACATCCATTTATAAAAACTCTCAGCAAACAAGGAATAAAGGGGAACTTCCTCAAGTTGATGAAGAACATCTACAAAAATCCTATGGCTAACATGATACTTAATGGTAAGAAACTAGATACACTTCTACTAAGATCTGAAATAAGGCAAGAATGTCCACTCTCACCACTACTACTCAGCATAGTACTGGAAGTACTAGCTAATGAAAAAAAAGAAAAAGGCTTAATGGTAAGAAACTAGATACACTTCTACTAAGATCTGAAATAAGGCAAGAATGTCCACTGTCACCACTACTACTCAGCATAGTACTGGAAGTACTAGCTAATGAAAAAAAAGAAAAAGAAAAGAAAAGTAAATAAAAAGCTATGCAGATCAGGAAGAAAAAATTTAAAAAACTGTCTTTGTTTGCAGATGACATAATGGTCTACATACATGTAGAAAATCCCAAAGAATCAGCAAAAGAACTCCTGATAAGTGATTGTCTTAGTTTGCTCCTGCTGCCATAACAAAATACCTTAGACTGAATGATTTGTAAATAACAGAAATTTATTTTTCACAGCTCTGGAGGCTGGAAAGTCCAAGATCAAGGTGCCAGCAGATTTGGAGACTGGTGGAGGCTTGCTCTCTGCTTCCAAGATGACCTTTATTAAAGTGTGCTCACATTGTGGAAGGCAGAAGGGCAAAAAGGGCTGGCTAGTTCCCTCAAGCCCTTTCATAAGGGCACTAATCCCATGTGCCCTTATGACTTAATCTCCTTTTAAAGGTCCCACTTCTTAATACTATTACATTGGGTCTTAGGTTTCAACATATCAA
>NW_007728451.1:86718-87408 GCF_000696425.1 Galeopterus variegatus | reverse complement strand
CAAAACTCAATTTCTTTCTTATACATCAGCAATGAACAATTAAGATTTGAAATGAAAAACAATACCATTTACTTTACACTCCTCCTACCCCCTTACTATCCAAAATTACTTGCTGGGATTTTGATTGAAATTGCATTGAATCTCTAGATCAAGTTGAGAATAACTGACAATTTGATAATATTGAGTCTACCTACACATGTACATAGAATATCTCTTCATTTATTTAGTTATCATTTGATTTTATTCATCAGAACTTTATAGTTTTTCTCATATAGAGCTTGAATATATATTTTTAAATTTATGATCCCTGTTGGCCCTTTCCAGTGGAGTTGTATGGCTAGTGCTACTTCTTCCAGCAAGGACATATGACAATATATGTGAAGTATTGCCAAACAGGAAAGCTTGTCCAAGATTTGGTGTCAGAGTTTTTATTGGGAGCTGGTTATGTAGACATGGCTGACCCTTATCTCCAGACTCTCCAGAGGTTGAGCTGATAATGTATGGCCCAAGATCTCCACTATAAATATTAAATAAAGTAGAATTCAGATAAAAGAAAATTATCAGAGACAGAGAGGGGTATTATATAATGATAAAAAGGTCAATCCACTAAGAAGACTCAGCAATCCTAAATGTAGAAGCACAGAACAATGAAGTGACAAAATATGTGAGGCATATCCTGATATAACTAAA
>NW_007728451.1:57473-85521 GCF_000696425.1 Galeopterus variegatus | reverse complement strand
ACTATACAGAAAATCAGCCTAGGTATAGAAGGACTAAACAACACCATAAACCAACAGAATCTAATGAACATTTATAGAACACTCCACCCAACAATAGAATACACATTCCTTTCAAACACACCTAGAACACAAACAAAAATAGATCATATCCTGAGCCTTAAAACAAACCTCAACAAATATGAAAAAGTTGAAATCATATCAGGCATATTCTCTGGCCACAATGGAATCAAACTAGAAATTAATAACAGAAAGATAACAAGAAAATCTCCAAAAATTTGGAAACTAAATAACACACATCAAAATAATGCATGGATCAGAGAGGAAATCTCAAGCCAAATTTAAAGATACATTGAACAAAATGAAGATAAAAATAAAACATATCAAAATTTGTGAGACACAGCTAAAGCAGTGCTGATGGGGACATTTATAGCACTAAATGCTTACATTAGAAAAGAGGGAAAGTCTCAAATCATTAATCTAAGCTTCTACCACAGTGACCTAAAAAAAAAAAGAAAAGCAAAATAGGTGGCTGAAGAAAGGAAAGAAAAAAATAAGAGCAGAAATAGACAAAAAGCTGTTTAAAAAAAAAGAAATCAATGAAGTTGACAAATCTCTAGCAAAACTGGCAGAGGGTGGGGTGGAGTAAGAGGGAAAGAAATAAACAAATTACTAATATCAATATCAAGAATGAAGCAGGAATATTACGACAGACCTTGAAGATATCAAAAATATAATAAGGGAACAATATGAACTACTCTACATACATAAATTTGGCATTTTATATGAAATGGACCAATTCCTTAAAAAATTCCCTCAAAACTCCTCTGATATGAAATAGATAATTTGAATAGCCTTGTAACTACTAAGAAAATTGAATTTGTAATTAAAAGTCTTCTGAAAAAATATCTCCAGGCCCAGATGATTTTACGTAGAAGAATTCTCCCAAACTTTTAAAGAAAAATTAATACCAATTCTATATAGTCTCTTCCAGAAAATAGAAGAAGGTAGAACACTTCCCAGTTCATTTTATAAAGTTAGTATTATCCTGGTACCAAGTCCACATGAATTAGTCTGTTTCTGTTGCTTATAACAAAATACCTGGAACTGGATAATTTGTAAGGAAGCAATATTTATTGCTTACAGTTTGTAGGCTGAGAAGTCTGAAGTCCAGGGAACACATCTGGTGAGGGTCTTCTTAGGTGCTGACCCAGGGATCTCATATGGCAGAAAATGGCAGAGCAGCGAGAGAGACTCTCACATGCTCTCCTTTTAAAGCCCTCAGAACCACGTGCCTGAACACCATTATTAATCCATTCACTATGGCATAGTCCTACAATCTAATCACCTCTACAAGGTCCCACCTTTCAATTACCATAATAAGATTGCCACCCTCAACAGTTACAGTGGGGATCAAGCTTCTAATATATGAACTTTGGGAAACACAATCAAGTCGATCCACAGCACCACATAAAGACAATACAAAAAAAAGAAAGAAAAGAAAAGAAAAAAGAAAACTACAGGCCAAGATCCTTCATAAATATGGGCCCAAAATTCTTAACAAAACATTAACAAATAGAATTCAGCACTATTTTAAAAGAATTACATATCATGACTAAGTAGAGTTTTGTCTTATTCCATTTTCTGTGGCCGTAAGAGAATACCACAAACTGGGTTATTTATAAAGAAAAGAAATTCATTTCTCACAGTTCTGGAGGCTTAAAAGTCAAAGAACCTGGCACCAGCGTCTGGTCAGAGCCTTCTTGCTGCATCGTAACATGGCAAACAAGCAATCCACTATTGTGATAACTAACCTAATTCTGCAATAATGACATTAATCAACCACCTGTTACTAGTCCCGACCTCTGAACACTGTTGTATCGGGGATTAAGTTTCCAACACACAAATTTTGAGGGGACACATTCAAACCATAGCAAGTTTATTCTAGGGATGCATATCTGTTTCAATATCTGACAATCAATACAATCCACCATATTAGCTGTCTAAAGAAGAAAAAAATCACAGCATTCAAACCATAGCAAGTTTATTCTAGGGATGCATATCTGGTTCAATATCTGACAATCAATACAATCCACCATATTAGCTGTCTAAAGAAGAAAAAAATCACAATCATATAAATTGATACAGAAAAAGCATTTGATAAAACTCAGTGTCTGCTCATGATCAAAACTCTCAAAAAAGTAGGAATAGTGAAATTTCATAACTTGATAAAGAAAATTGAGAATAAACTCCTACAGCTAATATCATTGATGAAAGACTAGGTGCTATCTCACTAAGATCAGGAACAAGGCAAGAATGTCCATTCTTACCACTGTATTCAACATAGTACTGGAAATTGTAAGTAACGCACAAAGGCAAGAAAAGGAAAAGATCAGAAGTGAAGAAATAAAATTGCTCCTATTCACAGATGACATGTGAAATTCCAAGGACTCTACAAAAGACTTCCTAGATCTAGACCTGGACTCGAGCAAGTTCACAAGATACAAGTGAACATACAAACACTCTATTGTGTTTCTATGTACATGGAACCAAAATTAAAAATAGAATGCCATTGACAATCATGCCAAAAAAAAAAAAAATCCAAAAACTAAAAAAATCTTAGGTATAAATTTAACTAAACATGTACTGAACTTGCATGCTTAAAACTATTTTAAAAAATCAAAGATCTAAATAAATGGAAAAGCACAATGTGTTCATGGATTGGAAGACTCAACGTAGCAAAAAGATGTTATTCTCCCTAAATTGATGTATAGCTTCAGTGCAATTCTTATCAAAATCCAAGTAAACATTTCTGTACATATAGGTAAGATTATTCTAATATTTACAGGGAAATCAAAGGATCTAGAATAGCTAAAACAATTTTGAGAAAGAAGACTAGAGTGGGAATGAATTAGTCTATCCAATTTATAAGAAGACATTATATAGCTTATTAATATAGATTATTAATCAACACTGTGCAGTACTGGTGGAGGGATAGATACATAGATCAACGGAACAAAATAGAGAAACCAGAAATAGATCCACACAAATATGCTCAAATGATTTTTGACAAAGATGCAAAAGCAATTTAAAGGAGGGAGGATATCTTTTCAACAGATCATGCTAGACTAATCCATTCATAGGGAAAAAAAGGCATTTAACTTAAAACTTATTCCTTACACAATAATTAACTCCAGATGGATCAAAGATTTAAATGTAGATTGCAAAACTATAAAGCTTTTAGAAGAAAATATTCAAATCGTAGGGCTAACCAAAAAGTTCTTCTAATTGAAGAGGAAAACAGAAGCCATAAAAAGAAAATTTGGTAAGGTGGATTTCATCAAAATAGAAATTTTTGCTTTGTGAAACACTACATCAAAAGGGTAAAAAAAAAAAAANTTCTGAAAAAATATCTCCAGGCCCAGATGATTTTACGTAGAAGAATTCTCCCAAACTTTTAGAGAAAAATTAATACCAATTCTATATAGTCTCTTCCAGAAAATAGAAGAGGGTAGAACACTTCCCAGTTCATTTTATAAAGTTAGTATTATCCTGGTACCAAGTCCACATGAATTAGTCTGTTTCTGTTGCTTATAACAAAATACCTGGAACTGGATAATTTGTAAGGAAGCAATATTTATTGCTTACAGTTTGTAGGCTGAGAAGTCTGAAGTCCAGGGAACACATCTGGTGAGGGTCTTCTTAGGTGCTGACCCAGGGATCTCATATGGCAGAAAATGGCAGAGCAGCGAGAGAGACTCTCACATGCTCTCCTTTTAAAGCCCTCAGAACCACGTGCCTGAACACCATTATTAATCCATTCACTATGGCATAGTCCTACAATCTAATCACCTCTACAAGGTCCCACCTTTCAATTACCATAATAAGATTGCCACCCTCAACAGTTACAGTGGGGATCAAGCTTCTAATATATGAACTTTGGGAAACACAATCAAGTCGATCCACAGCACCACATAAAGACAATACAAAAAAAAGAAAGAAAAGAAAAGAAAAAAGAAAACTACAGGCCAAGATCCTTCATAAATATGGGCCCAAAATTCTTAACAAAACATTAACAAATAGAATTCAGCACTATTTTAAAAGAATTACATATCATGACTAAGTAGAGTTTTGTCTTATTCCATTTTCTGTGGCCGTAAGAGAATACCACAAACTGGGTTATTTATAAAGAAAAGAAATTCATTTCTCACAGTTCTGGAGGCTTAAAAGTCAAAGAACCTGGCACCAGCGTCTGGTCAGAGCCTTCTTGCTGCATTGTAACATGGCAAACAAGCAATCCACTATTGTGATAACTAACCTAATTCTGCAATAATGACATTAATCAACCACCTGTTACTAGTCCCGACCTCTGAACACTGTTGTATCGGGGATTAAGTTTCCAACACACAAATTTTGAGGGGACACATTCAAACCATAGCAAGTTTATTCTAGGGATGCATATCTGTTTCAATATCTGACAATCAATACAATCCACCATATTAGCTGTCTAAAGAAGAAAAAAATCACAATCATATAAATTGATACAGAAAAAGCATTTGATAAAACTCAGTGTCTGCTCATGATCAAAACTCTCAAAAAAGTAGGAATAGTGAAATTTCATAACTTGATAAAGAAAATTGAGAATAAACTCCTACAGCTAATATCATTGATGAAAGACTAGGTGCTATCTCACTAAGATCAGGAACAAGGCAAGAATGTCCATTCTTACCACTGTATTCAACATAGTACTGGAAATTGTAAGTAACGCACAAAGGCAAGAAAAGGAAAAGATCAGAAGTGAAGAAATAAAATTGCTCCTATTCACAGATGACATGTGAAATTCCAAGGACTCTACAAAAGACTTCCTAGATCTAGACCTGGACTCGAGCAAGTTCACAAGATACAAGTGAACATACAAACACTCTATTGTGTTTCTATGTACATGGAACCAAAATTAAAAATAGAATGCCATTGACAATCATGCCAAAAAAAAAAAAAATCCAAAAACTAAAAAAATCTTAGGTATAAATTTAACTAAACATGTACTGAACTTGCATGCTTAAAACTATTTTAAAAAATCAAAGATCTAAATAAATGGAAAAGCACAATGTGTTCATGGATTGGAAGACTCAACGTAGCAAAAAGATGTTATTCTCCCTAAATTGATGTATAGCTTCAGTGCAATTCTTATCAAAATCCAAGTAAACATTTCTGTACATATAGGTAAGATTATTCTAATATTTACAGGGAAATCAAAGGATCTAGAATAGCTAAAACAATTTTGAGAAAGAAGACTAGAGTGGGAATGAATTAGTCTATCCAATTTATAAGAAGACATTATATAGCTTATTAATATAGATTATTAATCAACACTGTGCAGTACTGGTGGAGGGATAGATACATAGATCAACGGAACAAAATAGAGAAACCAGAAATAGATCCACACAAATATGCTCAAATGATTTTTGACAAAGATGCAAAAGCAATTTAAAGGAGGGAGGATATCTTTTCAACAGATCATGCTAGACTAATCCATTCATAGGGAAAAAAAGGCATTTAACTTAAAACTTATTCCTTACACAATAATTAACTCCAGATGGATCAAAGATTTAAATGTAGATTGCAAAACTATAAAGCTTTTAGAAGAAAATATTCAAATCGTAGGGCTAACCAAAAAGTTCTTCTAATTGAAGAGGAAAACAGAAGCCATAAAAAGAAAATTTGGTAAGGTGGATTTCATCAAAATAGAAATTTTTGCTTTGTGAAACACTACATCAAAAGGGTAAAAAAAAAAAAAAAGTTACAGGTTGGGAGTAAATATTTTCAAACCACATATCCACCATGCGTTATTATCCAGAATATACAAAGAACTCTCAAACTTCACCAGTAAAAGGCATGAAATAAACGTTTCATCAAAGAGGATATAGAGATGGAAAATAATCCCATAAAGAGGTGTTCAACATCATCAGCCATTAAGGAAACACAAATTAAAAGCACAATCAGGTATCACTACACACCTACCAGAATAGTTAAACTAAAATTTACTGACAACATCAAGTGCTGGTGAGGATGTAGAAACCAGACAAGTACATTGTGGTGAAAATATAAAATGGCACAGCCATTCTGGAAAACTGGCAGTTTTTAACAAAAGGAAACATGCAACTACCACATGATCTTGCCGTTGTACTCCTAAGCATTGGCCACAGAGAAATGGAACCTTTATGTACCCACAAAAACCTGTATGAGAATGTTCATGGCAGCTTTATTCATAATTGCCCAAACTAGAAATAACTCATATGTCCTTCAGTGAGTGAACAGTAAGACAAACAGTGGTACATCGATACCATGGAGTACTACTTAGCAATAAAAAGGAACAAACTCTCAATATACACAATGACCTGGATGAATCTTTAGAGAATTCTGCTGAGTGGAAAAGCCAGTCCCAAAAGATGAAATTCCCTATGACTCTATTTACATAATATACTTGAACTGAGAAAATCATAGATATAGAGAATACATTAGTGATTGCCAGGGGTTCAGGACAGAATCGTAGTGGGGAGGAAAGTAGATGTGACTGTAAAAGGGAAATATGAGAGATCCTTGTGATGATGGAAATGTGCATGCACACAAAGTGTGTACTGTATAATGTATCACATGATGGTACGGTATCAATAAAGGTGCAGAGTTAAAACTATTTTGTATCTTGACTGTGTCAATATCAGCTGTGATAGTGTGCTATAGTTTTGTGAGTATAGTTTTATAAGATGTTGAGTTACCATTGGGTAACATGGGTGTAATAATCTGTTTCTGTTGCTTATAACAAAATACCTATAACTGGGTAATTTATAAAGAAAACAGATATTATTGCTTACAGTTTCAGAGGCTGGAAAGTCCAAAGTCCAGGGAACGCATCTGGTGAGGGCCTTGGTAGTAACAGTGACGCTGGCAGAATGGTGGAACAGAGAGAGAGCTCCTCATGTGCTCTCCTTTTAAAGCCCTTAGAACCATGCCCAAGGTCGCCATTACACCATCAAATGGACTAAACCATTCACTATGGCATGGTGCTCACAACCTAATCACCTGTTCAAGGCCCCACCTTTCAACTACCATAATAAGATGTCCTACTCTTAACAGTTACAGTGGGGATTAAGTTGTGGGGGGACGTTTAATCCAAGACAATGGGAGAAGAAAGTAACTGGAATCCTTCTGTCTGATTTTTACAGCTGCATGTGAACTTACAATTATTTCAAAATAAAACCATTAATTTAAAAATAGGCAATGCAGCTTCTGCCTGGCTCTTGTTCTTAAGTCACACTTATTTGGAAACAAACTTCTACGTTGTGAGGATGCCAATCAGCAACATGGACAGGCCGTGCATAAATACTTGGGCTGACAGCCCTAGCTGAGTTCCCAGATGACAGCCAGCATCAAGCACGTGTGAGTGAGCAGCCCTAGAGATGATTCCAGCCCCCAGCTATCCTTGCAACTGCCTTGAGCTAATACGATATGGAACAGAGACTAGCTGTCCTAAGAAGTCCTCCCCAAATTGAAGATCTGTGTGAAAAATAAATGCCTGTTGTTGTTTTCAGCCATTAATTTTAGGGTGGTTTATTACATAGTAATAGGTAACTGGAAGAAGTGACTTTTGTCTATGAACATTCCACAGAGAAGAGAATGGCATTTCAATGCACCTTGGTGTTAAGCAATGACAACATTTTTTGAAGTATCATCAAATTGTACCTTCGAATGGTTAAAGACTGGCTTCATTTCAACTACTCTCAGTTAGTGAGGTTTTATTATAGCAGCTGTATGTCCAAATTACCAGTTGGACATGTCATTTGGTTGAAGGTTTTTATGCCACTGATGGATATAGCAGGCAATTTGGAAGATAAAGTTTGGATACTAAAATGGAATGCCTGAGATTTTCAGGAGTTTATGGTGCAGATTATTTGAAATTAGGATCATCTTGAAACATCTAAGAAATGTATATACACATATAATTATTACTGACATATAATTATAAATCGTTATTTACAAGTGGGTTATTATGAACTTCAAATTATCATGGCTTAATAAAATACATATATTTTATAATTAGAATTGATTATTAGTGTGAAGTCACCTATACATTCTCTTGCTCTTTCAAATAAATCAGGCTATATACAAACCTTCTCATGAGGCTTCAGGCATTTTTACTCTGCTGTGATGCTCTGTCATGTTTAACATGGCATATGAGAGAAGACGAGATACAAAATCAGGGTGGACATTCCTGGGTAACAGTTAGTTTCTTCCTGCTTCCAATTCATCAAATTGCCCACCTAACATTTGTCAATAGCCCTCTTATCTGGTTTATGCTTTTTCCACCTGGGAATTCCTGGCTTAGCTGGTAAGATGCTGTTTTCTCCCTGGTACTTCCAGCATCCCCTTGAATCATTACTATTTATTTTTGGATCTGAGCCTACCCAGACTAAGAAAGTTTCCTGAATCTTTATACTCTTAGTCTCATGGTTGGAAGTTAAAGTAGCTTAGTAAAATTTTAGATTACCTTTTCTTCAATTCCACTTTTGTTTCTCTTCCAGAACATTCAATCCTCATTTTCTCTCTTCCCTTTTTTCACACTGAGACACATTTACATTGCCTCCTACCACACCACCTTTGTGTCATATGACAAGTGTTATGGAACAGGCTTTTTTTTTTTTTTTCTGGAGCCAACCCAACTGAGTTTTGAATACTGGTTTCCCCTCTGTCTAGATATATAACCTGGGACAAATTGTTTAAATTCCGTAAGCCCTGGTCACTTGTAAAGTGGGAATAATAATTACTTTTGGTAGAATTAATTGAGATATCTTCACCTGTTTTCCTTTCATTCTTCAAACTTTGAAGTTTGAAGATTTAATGAATGGTGTTGATTGATTGGATTGGGAGACTGGCCTTAAGGGAGAGGCTGATTCCGGAGGTCATGATGGGCAAGGGGACTAGAAAGAACAAAGGTCAGATGTCCCTTGAACCTGTGCTTTTGGAGGTGTGAAGAAAAGCATTTCTGATACTTTTTCTTTTTCTTTATATTTAGGACTCTGTAGGGAGGAAGATAAGGGGAGAGGGATGGAAAAGAGATGGAAAATTCTATCAATGGGAGAAAGAGGAGCTGTAAGGAGAGAGAGAAGGGAAATCTTCTAAAACATAGAAAGATCACATAATATTATGAAAAAAATGATTATTTTTAAAACATTCATAATCCCGCTCCCTTACACATAATTGATTTTTATATTTTCATATTCTATCTTGGATCTTGATTGAATTCCTTGTCTTATGTGGTTGCAACTTCAGGGAAACAAAATTTGTGTTCTCTGACCTGATAAATGTGTGATACTGATTTCAATCCTCTGTTTAATCAGAATTCACCCATCTTCGACTATTTTTCATGTTTACTATTGATGACCAAAATAACCAGGTCTAACTTGTGTTTGTCCTAGTGTTTCACAATTTTGGTCATAAAAACTCCAGAATAAATCAACTTAATATGGGTCTTCTTGACTCTAGTAACGTAGAATCGGGTCAGAAAAACTACAATTACTCTCTGCATAGATGATATATAAATACATCGTTCGCCAAATTCTACATGCCTTTTGACTGGGTCTCATTAGCAGAGGGTGGCCTTGGGCATTAAGTGTGGCCATTGGCCAGCACGTAACTGTTTGGACCAGTAGGGGGCGTATGAGCTCCGGGGCACGAGCCCGAGTAGCCAGGGGGCGTGGCTGCTGCCTCCTTGACGGACAGCTAAGGATGCGGGCGAGGATGAGGTAATAGCAGCCGGCGCGAGGAGGTCGTGGGGGTGTGCACGCTTGTGTGTGCGAATGTGAGTGTGCGAGTGCGTGCGCGAGCCAGAGTCACGGCGCGTCTCGGAGCTCGCGCTGCGGGCAATGATCACGCTGCAGTAAAGGAAGAGACAAAGCGCGAGGAGGTCGTGGGGGTGTGCACGCTTGTGTGTGCGAATGTGAGTGTGCGAGTGCGTGCGCGAGCCAGAGGCACGGCGCGTCTCGGAGCTCGCGCTGCGGGCAATGATCACGCTGCAGTAAAGGAAGAGACAATTCCATTTCTGGGAGGAAGGCTGCAAAGTTGCGACCGGGCGACAGCGGCGGTCCTGGGGCCGTGTCATGGCGGGTCGCTGCTCGACAGCACAGGACTGGGGAACCCCCCGCAGGCGCGGGTTTGCCTTCGCGCCCCGCCCGGGAGGGGCGATTCATTCTGGAAGCAACTGAGCAGAGCCACAGGGAGGGGGAGCTCTCCCCACGGCGGCGACCGCGTTTCGTGCGGCGTAAGGGTGGGGAGGGCGAGGAGAGAGGGGAGGGGAGCGGAGCGTGCCATTCCGAGCGCGGTCGTGCGGCCAGATCCCACCCCAGCGTCTGCAGAGCCCGAGACGCAACTGGTGCGCGGGCTCGGTCCTCGCCTCGCGGACGGCCCCAGCTCGCGGCCGCCAGAGCTAGGGCAGCGCGCCTGCTGGGTGGCTTTGCAAGGAGGGGGCCTGTTTGCAGACAGCTGGGCATTTGCATGAAGCGACTCGACCCCAAGGAACAGCGGCTGCAGCGGCGGACCCCGGCGGCGGCCGTATAATGTATGCTATACGAAGTTATTACGACTAACCTAATTCTGCAATAATGACTTCTTATTATTTCCCAGCCATACAGATGAATCAGTACATCAGATATGGTTGTTTCATTCATACAGATTTCAATGTCCTCACAATTTCATTAATAACATTTTAATATATTTTGAGAATTCACATTCTATTTTATAATCAGCCATTCTTTTTTTCTTTTATTATGAAAATTTTTTTCAATACCCAGGGTTTTTAAAAGCATGCATCACTATCTCCAAAAGGTCTTATGTCTTCTCTTAGAAATACCAGCACTTCCAAACTAGAGGCTTTGATGAGTTGTACATTTTAATCAGATAGCTTGTCTCGCAAGTTATGCATATTGACAGAAAAAATAACATAAAACATGATGGCCGTGGTGGTCTGGGAATGGCTGAACGAGCACGGCCGGTGGCGTCCCTACAGCCCGGCCGTGAGCCACCACATCGAGGCGGTGGTCCGCGCCGGCCCCCGCGCCGGGGGCAGCGTGGTGCTGGGCCAGGTGGACAGCCGTCTCGCGCCCTACATCATCGACCTGCAGTCCATGAACCAGTTTCGCCAAGATACGGGTGAGCCGACCGCCCTTTCCCCACCTGCATCCACCTCCCCTGCCTGTCCCGGGACCTCCCTCCTTGAGAGCCCACCTTAGCCCACCAAGTTGGCATCTCCGTGCAGCTTTGTCACCGAGAGGTGATGGTGGGAGGAGCTTCACTCCTTTGGTTCTCTTAGGACCACCCCCCCGTTGCCCCCCCAACTTCCCCGCAAATAAACATCCATGCAAGTAGTATCAGTGTTCTGGTTATGCAAACCTAGCACATAAGAACCGCCCCCCCCCCCCCCCCCGCCGTCTTTTCAGCGCTTGGTAGCCCTGGGTCCTTCCGTGTAGAATTCTGGCGCTGCCCTATCCCACAAGCAATCCTAGCTCCTCTCAAAGGCTTCCTGCTTTCGTTCCTTGGCTGCTCACACCTCGTCGGACCCTGCTTTGCCTCAGGCCCCCTTGGGCCTGCCATACACCCCCCTCACCCTCACCCTTCCTGCCTCTGCCCCTACTGTGTGGGATGCCTTCCCACAACTGTGTCCTGGGTGTGGGAACCGGGGCAGAAAGAAGGGATTCCCCGGAGGCTCTAGCTGTAGTCTAGTCTGGGAATAGAGACCGGAGTTAGGGGATTCCAGGGAATGAAGCGCCCTGGATGCTGTGGCATTGGCGAATGCCTCTGCTTGTGCACTCCAAGTACAGAAGCAACAGCCCAGAGCAGATGGAGAGCGGAGGGGGAGGGACGGAGCTCCGGAATGCCTGGCAGGGAATCCACTCCCTTTGTCCATGGAGGAGGAGGCAGATTCCTAAGGAGAAACTGTCCCCAAGCTTCCTTCTGAAACTGTCGCCTATGACGGACACTCTGATCTTCCAGAATGCTAAACTCCTGTCTTTTCATGAGAATCAAGTTGCCGCTATGGCCACCACAACCCCACTTCCCAACTGACCAGCCTTTCCAGGTCAGAGCTAGGAAGAGAGCCTGCAGGGTGGAGGTCAGGGTTGGGGAGGAGGATCTTTGGAAGGAGGAAGGCAGAACTGCATCTCTGCTTGCTCCAGTGTATGCAGGCGTAATTGATGAACTAGGACAAGTCTCTGTCTCTCTAGTAATCTCTTAAGGGACAGGGGTGGGGAGGTGGGGGGTTGTTTCTGGAATTCTGGCTGGGCTTTCCCAAGAGTGTAACCAAGGATCCTGGAGAGGCAGGTGTGGTGGGGAGGGAGCAGAGAGGATGTCTAGGAGAGCCCTGCAGCTCAGAGAACAGCTGTTTGAGCAGGCATCTCAGCTTCTTTGGAAAGCTCCCACATCCTGTGTGCTAATTAGGATCGTCATGGGAAAGGACTGTCTTTCCACCCTCATGTTGCATTAACTCCCAATAGCCTCTTTGCCAAAACCTCTGCAGTCACTGGTCAATTGAGTAAAGGTTTCTGGGGAGAGGTTCTGGAAGTGTTAGCATCTGGAGGAGCTTAAACCTTGGTGGAAAGGGAGGGAGGTGGACCTGAGAGAGAATGAGAGGAGAAGAGAATGAGGAGGAATGTGGGAAGATTGAGAAAGAGGATTAAGTGCGGCTGAGAGAGAGGGAGAGAATGTACTTGGACAGAGGTTGTGGAAGTGAGGGTGGAGGCGGCAGATGGAGGAAGAGGGAAGCAGGTGTTAGCTTTTCTATTTCATAGTAAATCTCTGCAGCATATGGAGAACCACCCAGGAGACATAAAATTCCCAGCCCCTCTCGTACATTTGGGCAGGGCAAAGGATTAATCTGTGTTTGTGGGTACCTAGGATGGGCATGGTCCCTAGGAGGGGTCATGACCTAAGGACCCTTTTGACAGAAATGAAGCTGTAGAGAAGACTGGGCTGAAGGACAGCCTACCCCTCAAGTCTGATCATTCTTACCTGCCTGGTGATTGGCAATTTAGTCAAGGCTGGGACCCCTTGGATTTTAGACCTGAGGCAAAGAACTAGCCCTGGATCATAGCCAGGGTGTGTTTTACATCCACACTGTTTTGGTTTTATCCACTCCTTCCTACTGTCAGTCGGTGAACCATACTGAGCACATCTCCTATGCCAGGGCCTGTGAGGGGTGCTGAAGGCACTGGGCTGAATTCCCAGCAATGCTGGGTCTGTCAGGATGCTTGTCAAAGTAGAATAGAATCTCTGGGTTTCTGAACCCCCCTTCTCTCCCTTCTTTACCAACACACACATAGTTCCCCTCAATATAGCTCATTGACGAGGCCATGACAGGGTAGGAACTTTGAGGTTGGCTCCCAGGCAACCTCAGCCAAGCCTCGGCAATGTTTAATTAAATTACTCGCTGTCCCCAAGCCACAATTTAAAACTGGGAACCAGAAACATCCCCATAAGCAAAAGAGCTGGAAGTCCCCTGCCTAGAGGCGATTCCTCTCTTTTTTTGTTGCTTTCTCTACATGGGGACATTTCCTGACATAGGTGCTTTGTCTTTTGAGAAGTTGCCTGCCTGGCTGTTGAGTGTGTCCCCAGTCTCTCAGGACCTCATCCAGCCTGTCTCCAGGGAGATGGCTGGGAGGTTGCAGACACCCATCTGCCCGCCTCTGTTTGCTCTGAGCTCATTTGTACTCTATGCTGGTCTCCTCTAAGCATTTTGAGCTAGAGAATCTGAAAGAAGGGAAGAGATGGGGTTAGATAGAGAGGATTGGGTCTTGGCCAATCACTTCCAAAAGCCTTGGTTGTCTCCTCTCCACCAACCATCATTTACCTTGACTGGGCAATCCTTTTTCTGTTATAGGGCGGTGACTGAAGAGCTTTACTTCAGGATCACTTGCCCCTGTATCTTCCAACACACTGGCTTGCTGCCATCTCCAGGGCCCCAGCAGCAGGATGGAAGGCTGAGAGTGGAGAGACATGACTCAAGCTCTCATCCCAGACTCACTGCTTACCGTGTGACCTTGAGCAGGTCCTTTAACTGCTCGGGCCTCGTTTTCCTCTGTAGAATGAAGAGCAGCTTTAAGATTTCTTCTTTTTCTTTCTTCCCATCATGCAGATAGGCAGGTGAATGGGTTTGGCCCCTGCACGTGGTGCGAAGGAAGGTTCTTTCCAGCACAGAGTTTTCTGTGCAAATTTTGCCTTTTTTATGTCTTTAATGCAGGGAGAAGGATCAGATGGAGAGAGAGTGAGTTTGATTAAAGGATTTAGCAGAAGCTGATTTTTAACCACCCTCCGTCCCAATACCCCTACCCTGTGTGAGCACAGGAGTGGAGGAGAGGCAGGCCTCATGATGACCGCATGGTAATTACAGTGCAGAGGATGTACCATGTGTCTGCATCGAACCAAACACACTGCACATACTATCTTGTTTAATCCTCACAACAGTTTTATGAAAACCTTATTATTATTTCCCTGTTATAAAGAAAGAAAACAAGTTGAAAGAGATTAACTTGCTCAGAGTTTTACAGCTAGTCACTGGCAGACCTGAGATTCTGAACGAAGTGCTGCCTGCTCTTCTCCATTAGTGAGCAGTTGTGGAGCAACTTACTTGTGCAGGCACTGTTTCAGGCATGTGGGCTATAACACTAATAAGACGTCCAAGTTTTTGTCATCCTGGAACATTCTAGTGGGGTGTTGGGTGCTGGTAAGAGAGGCCTGGGACTTCTTGGACACAGTGCATGTTTGTCTTTTTCTTTAGTTTGTGAACATTATCTATCCCTCTCCTATTAGAGGCCTTTTCCTTGGGTCACTGCACCATAGGACAAGATGGAATCTCCTCAGATTCTCTAGTTTATGCTCCTGATTCTAGGAAAATCCAGGACTAGCACATTCCAAATAGGGTAGTCTCTGAAAATAATCGCAGAATGAAATCCTGCCATTTGTCTTGTCCCAAAACTTTGGTCCTGAGGTCTGTTTACTGTCCCTAACTACCCCCTAGGGCTGAGCTGAACTCAGTAGCTTTCCCTCCCCAAACCAGCGCTTCCTCTTTACACCCCCCCCACCTGTTAATGGTGCCACGTTTTGCCACTTTCCCATGGTCAATGCCTCGTTTGACTCATTTCATCATTCAGAGTCTTATTTGGGTGACTAATATGTATAGGCACTGTATTAGTACATTTCTGTTGCTTATAACAGAATACTTGAAACTGGGTAATTTATAAGAAAGCGAAATGTATTTCTTATGGTTTTGGAGGCTAGAAAGTCCAAAGTCCGGGGAACACATCTGTTGAGGGCTTTGTTCTTGGGTGGCGACTCATTCCACAGCAATGCAGGGGGATATCATCACATGGTGAAAATGGCTGAGCAAGAGAGAGCTCAGCTTCTCACTCCCTGTCCTTATAGAGCCATCCTAACCATGCCCATGACCACCATGAAACCATCAACTGATTAATCCATTCACTAGGGCATGGTCCTCACAATCTAATCATCTCCTAAAGGCCTCACCTTTCAGTTACCTTAAGAGGATCCCCACCCTCTTAACACTCACAGTGAGGATTAAGTTTCTAATACGTGAAACTCTGGGGGACATATTTACCCACAACAGGCATGTAGAACATGTGGCCCAACAGTTGAAACTTTAGTGTGCATGATGAAAACTCAGGGTGGTCCTTCATATGCAGATTCCCAGGCCCTGGAGATGCTGACCTAAAGGTCTTGAGGGTATTGCTGATCCGAACCCCAGGAAGTTCTGAAGGAGGTGGTCCTGGGACCTCACTTGGAAAGCATCCAGCTACTCATGGTCAAGTCCTACCCATGTCCTTTCTGTAGGGTCTCTCCAGACTGTAGCCTCCTTTTTATTTTCCCTGCCAACACCCTTCCACTTACCTGGAACTAGTTAACAGAGCAGCTCTGCTCTTTTCACTTCTGTTTAACAAACTTCCCTGGCTCCTCATTGCCTACAGATGAAATCTGTCACAGCTTGCTTTTTCAGACCTTCTATGCCCTGGCTCTAACATACCTTTCCAGGTTTATCTTGCCTTATATTTTCCTTTACTCCTGCCAAATAGAGGACCCTTTTACCTTCATGCATTTCCTCAGAATTTTGGGGGAAGGAACCAGCATTATGATGAATCAGAGATGCATGGCAAGGGGAAGAGATTGAAAGCCAGTGTGACAGAAGTGTGGGCAGAGTGCATCAGGGTGTGAGGAGCCGCAGAGGTTCGTAGGTGGTGGGGATTTCATTCCTGACTAAGGGGAATTCATGGAAGGGATTTAAACAGGGAGAGGATGTGGTCAGCTTTCTTCCAAACATACATTTTGCTGGCATCTTTCTATGGCACATTCTGCTTCCTAAATAGTCATTCACACACATGTCTTCTAACCCTGTTTTAGATTATAAGCTACTTGAGGAATGGTTCAATCTTTGCATTCCCCATAGCAGCTAAAGGGTGCTCAGTGACATGTGATAAATGATTAGATGTCCAAGTAGCCAGAAGTCTTCAATCAATCACAGCACAGTTTGTGGAGCCCGTGTAACTGCCAGACACTGCATTCGGCACTAGAATGCAAAGAGCTGCACAGTGGTATCCCTACCCCCACTTAGGGCACCATGTAGAAACACTGGTGCACATCAGGCGAAGTCCAGACATGCGCCCCACACTGAGGGTGTGGCCGGGGTTGGGAGAACATTTTAAGAAATGAATGGCAAGTGGCATAGGACCTAAATGATGAGGAGAATTTCAATAGGTAAAAGTGGCAAAGGAGGGCATTCAGTAAAAGAGACCTGGGAAATAGTGGGGGATGGGGTCAGGGAATACCCAGACAATGCATGAGTATAAAAGGGGTGTCTGGTATGAGTAGAGGAAAATACAGGGGATAGAAGAAGATAAACCTGGGAAGGTGTGTTATAGAGCCATGGCATAGTTTTTAGAAGTTTTGTGAGAACTCTCAGTTATCTCCAGGACTGCTAACACTATTGTTAATAAAAAAAAATTAAAAAAAAAAATGCCTTTTAGGCACATTTGTGGGAATTGGTCAAGTACATTGTCCCTGCTGCCCTGGAAAGAATATAAAACAATGTCATTTAAACTCTCTAAACTTAATACCTTCATCTGTAAAAGGTGTTTCATAGGATTGCCATGAAGATTATATGGGATGGGATATGTGAGGTGCTTTCTAAGTAATAAAGACTGTGCAAATATTAGTTATGTAGAAACTTTCTCTCTCTCTGTCACACACACACACACCCCTCCACATCTCCTGAACTAAACTTTCCCCATGACTTCTTCATCCTGCTTAGATATATAATAGAAAATAAATTACAATAATAATCACCAACTTTTGTTGAGCTCTTGCCATGTAACGGTGCTAGTTTAGAGTTTTATATTTATTCCTTCTTTTAATCCTCAAATCCACCCTTTGAAGTAGCTACCTGGGCCCCAAGCAGATGAGGAAACTGAGGCTTAATCTCACAGCTGGAAGGGACAGAACCTCCCCTGTTGGACCCAAAACCCGTACCCTTTGTTCCCCATCAAGCTGGCTATGTCAGAAGGAAATGGAGACTAGGGAAGTACTGCCTCCCTCCTCCTCTCATCCCAGTATCCCCATGTCCCCCAGCAGAGGCCCTGGTGCTGAATAGGGGATTGTTCTGCATCTCTCTCTAGCCTCTGAATGTTGATGTTTTGGGTCATTAAGGGGCTTGGAGATGGGGTTGGGGGTGGGTTATGACCCTGGCAAAGGCCTGAATAGCCATTGTTCCTTTTCTTCCCCCCTTGAATGGGATTCTGTCCCCAATCTTGGTGTCTCCCTCTGGGTTAGAGGAGGGGGTGGGTCAGAGGCCGGAGAAGGGAAACCTTTTCCCACCACTTTGATGGGCAGAGCTTACGCCTTTGGATGCAGAGATTCCAGCACCCTTGGAGCCCTCCCTCGCCTCCCCACCCTGCCTTGAGGCAGGCATCTTTAGCCTTGGTGTTCATATCATCAAACGGGCCCTGGTTGGGATGGGACTAGATTCATTAAGGTTTTGGGTGGGCAGAGGAGAAAGGGGCAACCGTTACAGGCTTAGCTCCCTTCCAGTCTCACGGATTCATTTCTGCTATACCATTACCCTGTAATAACCCTAGCCTCTTCCCTGTCCCACAGTGACACTGTCAAAATTAAGACAATCCTACCTTGAGGAGAGTTTGAGTTTCTTGAAAGAAAGATGTTAGAGAATTATAAAATCACTCTCAATACCACTGGGAATATTATTTTTGTTGAAATAAGATTTAACGTTGGGAAATACGACAGCGTTTTCTCAACCCGATTTCCCTTCCGCATACAGTAACACTCCTTTTATTTATTTTTTTTAACCACACCCGTAAAAGTACAGAGAGCCAGCTGCTTCACCACCGCCTCTGGGCAGCCTTCCCAGATGGGGGTAGAGTCTCCCCTCTGTCCTCCACCCGCATACAGTAACACTCCTTTTATTTATTTTTTTTAACCACACCCGTAAAAGTACAGAGAGTCAGCTGCCTCACCACCGCCTCTGGGCAGCCTTCCCAGATGGGGGTAGAGTCTCCCCTCTGTCCTCCACGCTCCTACAGCCTGGTGGTCTATTCCTCCATAGCCCTTGGTGCAGGGGCATGTAGAGAGACAGGGGAGAAGGAATATGATATTTATGAGCACCTACTGTGTGCCAGGGGTTTTATATGCCATCCTGCAAATTATAGTGTGTGCATGTAAAATCCAGTATCTGGCATGTACAAATATTTATTTGTTGGATGAATGTGTGAGACACATTTAATTTTCACAAAACCCCTGGGAAGGAGTTATTTTCCTGTTTCCCAGGGGAGAAGAGGAGACTGAGGGGGCCTATAGCGGTTAGTAAGTGAATGAATTTGGCTGCAAACCGAGGTACCCTGACCCCCAAGGCACTCTTTCTGCTTCCCCAGCTGCTTCCCATGCCCTTCCTGCTGTAACTCATCTGCCTCCACCCTGGTTTGACTGTGGACTCCCTAAAGTCAGGAACGAGACATCTCAACGAGCGTAGTGCCCTGCACACAGTAGGACTAGCTGACGCTTGCCTGCTAGTGGAGTACAGTGCAGTGCAATGCCACGCGGACCCTGACCTCTCCTCTGTCCCACTCTGGCAGGGACCCTCCGCCCGGTTCGTCGCAACTACTATGACCCGTCCTCTGCCCCCGGCAAGGGCGTGGTGTGGGAGTGGGAAAACGACAGCGGTTCCTGGACGCCCTACGACATGGAAGTGGGCATCACCATCCAGCACGCCTACGAGAAGCAGCACCCCTGGGTCGACCTCACTTCCATCGGCTTCAGCTATGTCATCGACTTCAGCACCATGGGCCAAATCAACCGGCAGACCCAGCGCCAGCGCCGCGTGCGCCGGCGCCTGGACCTCGTCTACCCCATGGTCACGGGCGCCCTGCCTCGGGCTCCGTCCTGGCCGGTCAGCCCTGGCTCGGCCGCCTCGCCCCCTGCGCCCCCTTGCTCCTGCCCACAGTGTGTCCTGGTGATGAGTGTTAAGGCGGCCGTGGTCAACGGCAGCCCCGGGCCCCTGCAGCCCCCAGCCACGCGCAAGAACGCGCCCCCCTCTGCAGGGGTCAAGCTGCCCCCCGCCCCAGGCCCGGGGGCCAAGCCTCAGGACAGCACGCGCACCGGTCGAGGCTCAGTGAAGACCGCCCCGTCGCAGGGGATCCGACGACAAGCCTCTAGCACGCCGGCTGGGGCAACTGCGGGCTCCCCTGCCAGCCCCCCAGCAGCCAATGGCAAGACCGGTAGAATGGCCCTGGCCACCTTGAATCGTACCAACCTGCAGCGACTGGCCATCGCCCAGTCCCGGGTGCTGATCGCCTCCGGGTAGGTGTTTTCATGGGTGCCTGACATAGATAGGATACAACTGATCTTCTGGGTCAGACTAAGGAGGGACCCCGCATCTCCTGTGACTCCTGGCTGCAGGTGGAAGGCAGGTGATGTGGTGTCTGAGGGACGGTTTGACGTTTTGGGGTTTTCATGGGTGCCTGACATAGATAGGATACAACTGATCTTCTGGGTCAGACTAAGGAGGGGCCCCGCATCTCCTGTGACTCCTGGCTGCAGGTGGAAGGCAGGTGATGTGGTGTCTGAGGGACGGTTTGACGTTTTGGGTCCAATACATCTGGATTCTAATGGAGACTTTGCCTCTTATAAGCCATGTGATTTGGGGCCAGATCCCTATCATAGAGTCCTCACTTTCTTTTCTGTAAGTGCTGGCAATAATACCCATGTTAGATTTGCCTGAGGATTAAAGAAGATTGTTCACACTAGTAATAATAGGCAACATTAATTGAGCTCCCGCTATATTCTAGTTTTGGGGCTTTATCACCTCATTTAAACCTTAAACAACTCCTTGAAGTAGGCATTATTATCCCATTTTACAGATGAAGAAAATAGAAACTCATCTGCTCAAGAGCACATAGCTAATTGTTGCAGAGAACAGGATGCAAACTGGAGTGCAAATTCTGACTCTGCCATGCTCCTCCCCTACCAAGCATGTAGCACAATGCCTGGCACACAGTAAGTGCCAAATGAGAGCTAGTCTCTTTCCTCTGGTCTCTCTGGAAGCTGGAGGGGTGACTCCAGATTGGAGTAGCAGTTGCTGGGCACTTCCCATGCATGGTCTCAGTTATTCCTGTGACAGCCTGATGATGTTGTAAATTTTCTTAGTGTTGCCTTTTTTTTTTTTTAATCACCTTTATCTTCTTGATCATAACATGGAATAGACCCAGGTCCATGCGATGCCTTCAACCTTTGCCTGCCAGGCCTTGGTTTCTTGTCAGCCTCTCACACCCACCCAATCTTCCCATTCTCCAGAGGGGCCTGGCCCAGCCTGCAGCCCCTAAGCACAGATGGTCAGGATGGCTTTAAAGTTGGGCTGAGCACCTGAGTCTGAAAATCCAGGCTTCCCTGAGGGTGTGCTATCAATACTCAGCTTATGTCTGCACACAGACGTTCAGTGCTGGGAGGAGAGAGGAAGGAGGGTATCCCACAGAGTGGGAGGAGTGCCAGGCTGGGAGCCCACGTGCTAGGCCCCCACTGCCTCGGCCACCCAGGTAAGCCACAGAATCCTTGCAAGGTCTAGCAGCCTTACCTACCCATGGGGTCATTGTGAAAACCTTCACTAAGGGAGTTCACCCCTAGGCGGTTTACCAGATGCGCTCACTGGCGTTATCCCGCTTTCTTCCTCTGTGATGCAAGTATTAGGCATGGGCGCTTAGCTCAGAATTAACTCACCAAGAAGGGCCACGTAGCTGGTGTGTTCAGATGGGGGTTGGAACTCAAGTTTTGGTTTCCTGGTCCACTGTTCTTTGGCTAAAGCCCAGCTCCTCATTGTGTGCAAAGGCAATTTATAAATGGTAAAATGCCTGTCAGATGCTTGGGATTCTCATATGACTTTCTCTGAGCTGGTGGAAGTATTTGGGAGAGGGAAATCAGTACCTAAACCATGTCGCAGCTCAGTTTCTCCACACTGTCGTACAGCAGCATCTTGAGAGCCTCTAGGAGAATCTCAGGATGATTGCTGTAGGTAGGCTCACATGCTGGATAATAACACAGCCTCTAGAACCTGACTCTCTGGGCTGAACCCAGGGCCCTTACTGTGTCACTTGGGGCAAGTTTTACATTCTCTGTCTTCAGCTTCCTCATCTGTAATATGGGATAGTAATAGTACCTTCCTTCCAGGGTTGTCTTGAGGATTAAATGAGATATTCAGTGTATAGAATTAGCACGATGCATGACACATAATAAAAGTTCAGTCAGTATTAGCTGCTATTATTGTTATTATTATTATTAACTGGTATATATTGAATATATGCTATGTAGTTGTTGAACTGAAATCAAAGCTGGGCAGGATCTAATACCCCACCTTATTTCTGACGCCCTTGACAAATGCCAAGTGCCCTCATGCTATCATTGAGGGTGAAGCACCCAGGTGGCTTTGGATCTCAATGAGGGAGTCAGCAGCACTTTATCTCTCTTCTTTATTCCCTCTGTCCACCAATGGAATTGGAGCTCAGGGATGGTACAGGCAGTGCAGTTTCAAAACAGCTATAGAAACAAGTTGTTTTTTTCTTTGCTGTGTTTTCCTGACAAGGGAGGCTCCTGCCTGCCCGTCTCTATCCATTTGCTTTTCACCTCTCACCACCTCCTCACCCCACTACCATCTTCTCCTCCAGCCTTTCTTGGCCATTTAATTGGCATGTTTATTCCCTTTGTCTGGCTCTGCCATCGACCTTCTGTCATTGCATGGCCCCTTCCCCCTCCTCTCTCTGCCCATGACCTCTTCCAGCAACTTTCCCACGGAAAAAAGGAAGACTAGGGAGGGTGGGAGAAGTGGGATGAAGGGAAGGGTTTTGGGGGAACAAAAGACCCTGTGAATTATTCAGAGACACAAGCAGGGGGTTTCTAAAGAGAAGAGAGGGGGGCTGTGTGGTGGAGGATGGGAGTCACCCCTCTGGCCCCCTCCTCTAGAGCTGAGGATTCTCTGTCTCCAGCTAGGCTTCAGTTGCCATAGAGACAAGACCCTTGTCCTGCCTGAGGATTCCTGGGTTGGGGCCTAACTTTGAGAAAAATGGTGCTTCTTGCTATGGTGTCTGCAGAGATATTCTCCCTCCCTCAACTCCTTTACCCTGCCACTTTGCCAGCTCTTCTCTTTTTTTCAGTTTTATATTTTAGCAACAGAAATTAAAACTTGGACACTCCATAACTGGGAAGAGCCAAACAATATGGGGAGAAGGTGTCTTCTGATCGGCCAACAAGGGGTTAGGCTGGACAGCTTTGGTGGAGTACAGTTGCCTGGAGGATGTGAGAAGCTTGCCTGGCATTGGGTTGCTGTTTTCTAGAAGGAAGGCTCAAGCATGTATAGCTGGGGCCCCACCAGGGTATGAGCAGCATGGACTACACAGGGCATTCTCCCATGGGGGAGGGGTGATCAGGTGTTGCCAACTCAGCAATTCTAAGTACGACCCAGCACTCAACTCTACACTTTGCACTTGATACCCATATCCTCAAGAATCTGAGAAAAATGGAGTGTTAAAGCAGGAAAATCCTTTATTAAGCCCAAGATCCTTTTACAGTTTGGAAATAAGAGCGTAAACAATCACTCAAATTTGCACAGGGCTCCGCTATTTATAAAGTATTTGACCTAGATTTTATATCCTCACAAAGACTCCATGGGGCAGACATTTAGGGTCCCCTGTTTGCAGCTGTGGTATCTCAGGTGTGGTCAAGGAAGTGCAGAGAGGCCGGGTGGACCTGCCCAAGTCACAGAGCAATTCCTTGCTGAGCTTGGCTACAAAGATTTCCTGACCACAGTGCAGGGCTCCTTCCATTACACCCTTCTGTATTTCATAAGCAGATATCTCCCCCTCCTCCCCAGCATCAGCCCCACAGTTTCCATGCGTGTCCAGGCCCATGTGCAGGCCTTTTCCTCCCTCCCTCCAGAAATTGCCCCCCTGAGTTGAATTCTTGGGCTGCCTGGGCAATGTGGCGCTCCAGGGATTGGAGTATTTCCTGGTTGACCAGACTGGGTGTGGAAACCTGCCAATCCAGTTTGTGGGAACAAAGGTGGCTTTTGTCACCCAGATCAGCTATTTATCAGCTGGAGTGGGGGCCTTGGAGAAGGTGAGAGGGAAGCAGGTTCAGGTCTGGGCAGCGCATGCTGCCCCCTGGTGGGAAGTCAGGGAACAGACCGCAGGAGGTCGGATCTTCCCTCCCGGCCTCTCCAGAAATGCTTCGAGAGGCCATTGGACCTGGTCATGGATGGGGATGGGGGACCCAGGGTTTAGGCTGCCACCTGTTCTCAGGTACTGGGGTGGGAAATTATCAAGAAGTCTCCCTGGCATCAGCTCTAACCCAAGATTCTCCCGCAGTTTCACAGAGAAGGAAATTGAGGCTCAGAAAAGTTAACTGACTTTGTGAGGAGCTGCTACTGGCAAGGCTCAGACTCAAACACAGTTTCCCTGACTCCCCACCCACCATGGCATGCCTGGGCCTGGGGGGCAGGTCACAGAGCCTGGAAACAAGTCCGTTCCTCTTTTTTTGGCCTGGTGGCCTTTGTTTTGAGTTCAGCTTTCCCCACCCCCCATCTAGGGGGATGATTTATCCCCCACATCTGTTATCCCACATCTGTTATTTCAATCCTCCTCCCAATGTGGTGCACATATCATTGTCCCTGGGAAGGGACCGAGGCTCCAACAGGCTCAGAATAGTGGGGGAGGCACCTATCTTTCGAGCATATGGGGAACATGCAGACCCCACTGCCAGGCGTCGAGGTCCCATCCAGCTCTCCCCTCTCCTGGTAGTGAGCATATTCCTTACATGAAGCTCTAAGCTGCATATGCTATGAGGATTACATGGACATAAGAGCTTGGCATAGTGAGTGGGCTATAGAGCCAGATGGCTAGGGTTCACATCCTTAGCTGTGGGCTCTTGGTCAAGCCTGCTTATCCTTTCTGTGCCTCAACTTCCTCGCCTGTAAAATGGGGTTAATAATAATGCCTCTTACACAGGGAGTTGGAAAGATCAGCCGGATTTATATGGTTTGAGCAGCTGAAACCGCCCCTTGTGGGAGGTGAGCTCTGTCAATGTCAGCAACTATAACACACCAAGGGCCATGGGCTGTCATGATCACTGCTGTGTCCCCAGCATCGAGCACTGTGTCTCACACAAAGTGGGCTCCATAAGCACTTTTTTTTCCCCCAATAGATGACCAGTAAGAGGATCTTAACCCTTGATTTGGTGCTATCCAGCAGCACACTCTCCCTAGCGAGCCACGGACTGGCCCTCCATAAGCACTTTTTGAATGGACAGGTAAACAGACAAATATTCTTTCTCCTCCTTCCGCTTTCCCAGCACTGCCTACCCCCGTGGCAGAAGTGCTGGCTTCCTCGGCCACCTGGCTCCAGGAGTCATCCACGGCCAGGTCCAGTTGCCTCTCCAAGCCCAGCTGTGGAAGCCTGGGTGGCAGACGGGATTGCACAAGATCCGGCCCCACATGTCCCAGATATTCCTCGTCAGCACTGTGGGAGGCCTCGCCTTTCCCAGGCAGCCGCACGGTCTCCTCCCCAGCCTGGCTCGAGTTCCTGGGAAGAAAGTCGTGAAGGGGAGGAGGGAAAAGGAGAAAAAGGATAAGTGGCAGCTGTTGGAGCAGTGGTTTCCAAATGTTGGACCGCTTATCCTTTCTGTGCCTCAACTTCCTCGCCTGTAAAATGGGGTTAATAATAATGCCTCTTGCACAGGGAGTTGGAAAGATCAGCCGGATTTATATGGTTTGAGCAGCTGGAACCGCCCCTTGTGGGAGGTGAGCTCTGTCAATGTCAGCGACTATAACACACCAAGGGCCATGGGCTGTCATGATCACTGCTGTGTCCCCAGCATCGAGCACTGTGTCTCACACAAAGTTGGCTCCATAAGCACTTTTTCCCCCCCAATAGATGACCAGTAAGGGGATCTTAACCCTTGACTTGGTGCTATCCAGCAGCACACTCTCCCTAGTGAGCCACGGACTGGCCCTCCATAAGCACTTTTTGAATGGACAGGTAAACAGACAAATATTCTTTCTCCTCCTTCCGCTTTCCCAGCACTGCCTACCCCCGTGGCANCCTTTCCCAGGCAGCCGCACGGTCTCCTCCCCAGCCTGGCTCGAGTTCCTGGGAAGAAAGTTGTGAAGGGGAGGAGGGAAAAGGAGAAAAAGGATAAGTGGCAGCTGTTGGAGCAGTGGTTTCCAAATGTTGGACTGGGGGTTGGCTACATCTGCATTTTCTCAGAAGCTTTGGAAAAATGCAGATTCTTGTGCTCCATGGGTGAGGATTCTCATTTAGGCGTGGGGTCTGTCTTTTTAAAAGTATCTTAGGTAGCTTTTGTCCCCTGGTTTGAACTTGCTTCTTTATTTTTTCATTTCTTCAACAAAATCGATTGAATGCCTACTAGTGCTAGGCTCTAAATAAAACAAAGATATTTGCCCTTGTAGCGCTTAAATTCTAGAAGGGGAGATAGTAAGCAACAACTTATTTTAAAAGATTATAAGCTCCATGAAAAACAAAAAAAGAAAAAAAATTGAGTCAGGTGAGAGGGCTTAGAAGTCCCAGGGTGGGATGGAGGGGTAGGCAGCAGTGTTAAATAAGAAGGTTGCAGGCACCTCACTGAGAAGGTAAGATTCAAGCCAAAACTAAAGGAGATTTGGGAGGGAGCTAAGCAGTTTTCTGGTGGAAGAGCATTTCAGGCAGAGAGAACAGCATGTGCGAAGGCTCTGAGGCAGGAGAATCCTGGTATGTAGGAGGAATAACTAGAGCAGAGTAAATGGGCAAGTGATATGCAAGGAGGCCAGAGAGATAAAGGAAATCATGCAGGGATGTGTAGACCTTGCCAGGATGTTGACTCTGAGTGATCTGAGGAGTCATATTGAGTTTTGAGCTTCTGAGTAGAGAAGTGACATGGTCTGACTTAGGTTTTGAAGATATCACCTCCAGCCACTGTGTTAAGAACTTCCTGATCTTTAGTAGTGTTAACTACTGGTGCGTTCTGTCCCACTTGTCAAAACCATAATATATCTGCTCTTTCCTTCTACAGGGTCCCCACCGTCCCAGTGAAGAACTTAAATGGGTCTAGTCCTGTCAATCCTGCCTTGGCAGGTAAGAGAAATCCTGAGATGTACTTGTGTCATGTAGAAAACTCAGAGTAATAGAATAAATACTGAGCAACTGTAAAAAGGGAGAGAATTTGGATATTAATTAAAGCAACTGGTGATTTTAGGAATTGCATGGGAAGAGCGGGAAGAGTTTGGGGAGAATTGATTGCTAAAAGCAAAGCATGCTATTGCAGTTGAGTGGATGAATAAGTTTCTGGAAACAGTAGAGGTTAGAGAGAATACATGAATTATGAGTCTGCTGGAAAGGAGGAGGGCTGGTTAAGAGTGAGAGAGGAATTTGGGGATTTGAGTGGATGAATAAGTTTCTGGAAACAGTAGAGGTTAGAGAGAATACTTGAATTATGAGTCTGCTGGAAAGGAGGAGGGCTGGTTAAGAGTGAGAGAGGAATTTGGGGATCATTGGGAGCTAATTCTTCAGTCCTTCCTCCCCCATGCCCTGCCCCTTGTAGGAATCACCGGGATCCTGATGAGTGCAGCAGGGCTGCCGGTGTGTCTCACCAGGCCACCAAAGCTGGTCCTACACCCGCCCCCCGTCAGCAAGAGCGAAATAAAATCCATCCCAGGGGTTTCCAACACAAGCCGCAAGACCACCAAAAAACAAGCCAAGAAAGGTACCGGCCTCTTTATCTTACCTGGCTTCCAGCCCTCGCTCCACATCTGCTGCCAAGGGCCATAGCCATGGCTTAACCCTTGTACCTTCACTCTTGCATCTGCCAAATGGGCCTCACCAGTAGATTTTTATGATTATACCAAAATGGACCTGATGGAAAAACCGTGAGATATATGAATATACAGTACGAAAATACAGAAACATAAAAATATAAAGTGTGGTAAAAATAAAATATGTTAGGGGGGAGGCTCACTTTGATGTTGGAACTGAGACAGATTGGATTCAAACGCGAACTTTATCATGTTGTATGACTGCGTGGAACCTCTTTCTCATCTTTATAATGGGGTAAAAACATGCACAACCAGTATCCAGGAGGTACGTCCTGGAATACATCCCTGACAGTTGGGAAGTAGCCAGTGTCTTGTGTCCTCCTAGAACCTCCAGAAGCTCTGGCCACTTGACCTCTCCTTTAGGAACCCCTTCCTACCTGCCCATGACCCAGCAACTAAAGGGTCAATCCTGTACCTTCCTGGTACCAGGAACCTGGCTGAGCTCTGAGGCTGGTCTTTCTGGTCGCTGGCATTGGTTGTTAAATGATTCAACCCCTCTCCCCATCCTGAAGCCCCCATCTTGCGAGCTTCTTATAAAGTTTAAATCGGATCATGTGTATATTGCACTTAGCTTAGGGCCTGGCA
>NW_007728451.1:55287-56865 GCF_000696425.1 Galeopterus variegatus | reverse complement strand
AGTTTATCAAAATTTCCCTGCTTAAATGAACTCAATTGCTTTGCTCATAGTCTGATAGGAAATGATAGGATTTTACACTTTCCCACTCTTCCTGTTGTTATTAATAGCACATGGTGGGCTTTGACCTGGCAAAGTGCTAAAGGGCTGTGTGTCTATTAGCTCATTTAATTATCAAAGCAACCCTTTGAGGTAGGTGCTGTTGATCTTCCCCATTTTATAGGTGAGAAAACAGAAGCTCAGGAAGTTAAGAGAGTGGCCCATGGTGGCACTGATTGCTTCTCCTCTGTGTCTCCCTACAAGGCCATATCACCCTGAAGAAATCCCCAAATCATTGCAGCCTGTCAGGATGCTCCCCAGAGAGCTTCCTTCAGCCTTTCCCACTGCCGGGCTGTGTCTGCTGGCTGTGACGGCACAGTCCACAGCCACGGGAGACTGTCCTGAGCTGTGGATCATAACTCGCTGGTATCCCATAAAAATAATCTCACTTTGATGCCACATTGTCAATGGAGACAGTACTTAGCAAATTGTAAAATGAATGTGGTAATGTGTATTTAATGTGTAACAGTTTATAAAGTGCTTTCATTTCTGTTATCTCATGAGAGAATTTGGGCAAGTCCAGGCTCTTCGATGATAAGGAAGAGAAATCCATTTGGCCTATCTCAGTTAGAAAGTGGTTTTGTCGAGACTGGCTGGTTGCTTAGTTGGTTAGAGCATGGTTTTGTAACACTAAGATCAAGGGTTTGGATCCCCGTACTGGCCAGCCTCCAAAAAAGAAAAAAAAAAAAAAGGGCGGTTTTGTTGAAAGTAAGCAGAAGGATGTCAGGGAAGTGACTGCAAGACATAAAGGCAGGTGTGAACACCTGCACCCTCCTCAAACCGAAGATTGCTCTTCTACAACCTCTATTCTCTCTCAAATTTTTAAATCCAGTTGCTGTTTTAGCTTTGACCTTGGCTAATAAGTCCCTTCTCTGGCATGCCTATTATGGCAAGGCTGTTATGTCCCTTACCTCTGCCTTGGTGGCCCGCTGATCCTCTGTCCTGTTCCCACAGGCAAAACCCCAGAGGAGGTGCTGAAGAAGTATCTGCAGAAAGTCCGGCACCCACCAGACGAGGTGGGTGTGGGGAAGCAGGGCAGGGTTCACCTTCTTCATCACCCACAAGATTTTCCTCTGTGGTAGCTTTCCTCAGGGTGCGGCAGGAGCTGCTTTCTAAATCCTGACTGGTACAGAGCTGGTCAGAGCTAACACCCGGGCCCAAGTTCATGGTCCAGAGCTTTAGCTGCTGCTTATCCTGTTCCACCTCCCATGCAGCAAAGTGCTGATTGATCCTAAGCTTAAAGTGATAGTCTGAATTTAAAAAACAATTTGCTAAACCATGAGAACTCACTTTAAAATGGGTTTGATGTAGAACAGTGGTTCTCAACAAGAGGCGATTTGGCCCCTGAGGGAACATTTGGCCATGTCTGATGACATTTTTAGTTGTCGTGACTGGGGGAGGGAAGAGATGCCACTGGCATCTAGAGAGTAGAGAGACCAGGGATGCTGCTAGACACCCTAAAATGCCCAGGACAGCCCCTAC
>NW_007728451.1:52014-53397 GCF_000696425.1 Galeopterus variegatus | reverse complement strand
CCTTGGGTATGGTGGTCTGAGGGGGGTGGGTTTTCATCCATGAAGGTTCTGAAGGGAGTGGCCCATTGTCATAGCCCATTGCTGGGTGAAGTGGGCCCCATCAACGAAGTAGAAAGAAGTTCTTATCACAGTGCTGGGCCCATGGCGTGTGTTCATTCATACCAGTGGGAATGGGTTCCCCAATCACCCCTTCTCCAGGGCTAGTAATTTCAGTTATAATTCATTTTCTTCAGACAACTTCAAGACATTCTGATTGTCCCTTCAAAGGTGTTAGAAAACTGTTGCCAAAGTATACCTGGTAATCCCTGCCCTAGAGTCCCACTGTCAGAGGACAGGAAGGCTGTTTGTGATGCTGGTCTTGTTGGTTAGCTGACAATGGAATGGTGTTCCCCCAGTAGAGCTGGTTTCCAGGAATCTGGGAGTCTCCTTAGGTGATAATGCTCACCTTGCAATGTCTGAGCTTTTTCTAAGTCACAGACTTTTCTCATGTTCTTTCTTGTGCCCAGAATAACCTTCACTNAAAGTTCAGCTTAAGTAAAGCTCATCAGTGGGTCTATCAACAAGCATTTGTTTCCTCTGCAAGCCATTGTAGGACACAAAGAAAGGACAGTGCATCATCACAGCCCTTGAGGAGATTATAATTTAGTTGATGAGCCCACGTTAACATGTACCACTACCAGGAATTATGGAGGTACTTGAAAAAGTTCATGGAAAAATGGAATTAAAAGATAATACAAATATTTCCACAAATTTTTTGAAGATCCCCACATTATTTCAAGAATTTCTCTGTTGTGTGAAGCAAGACCAACTATGTTTAGATTCCTAAAAGCACATACACCCTGATTTGTGGGCTTTCTAGAAGAGGAACAGTAACAGCTGATCTGACCGCTGAGATTATGCAACCATGGAGATGGTCTGGCCTCCAGGCTGGGTGAGAGCTGATGGCCTTTCTGCTCTGCCCCCTCTCACCCCAGGACTGCACCATCTGTATGGAGCGCCTCACGGCCCCCTCTGGCTACAAGGGCTCACAGCCAACGGTGAAGCCGGACGTGGTGGGAAAGCTGTCTAGGTGTGGCCACATCTACCACATCTACTGCCTGGTTGCCATGTACAACAACGGGAACAAGGTCAGTGCCAGCCTGTGGGCCGTAGAGGAGCAAAGGCATGAGGGCCTCGCCCAGGTGATCTGGGGGGTCTTAGAGGTACTGCTGCAGGATAAAAACCCTTCTTTATCTTCCCTTTGGACCACTGTATTAGTCCGTTCCTGTTGCTTATAACAAAAAACTTGGAAATGGGTGATTTATAAGAAAACAAAATTTATCTGCTTACAGTTTCAGAGGCTAGGAGGTTCAAAGTCCAGGGAACACATCTGATGAGAGTAAC
>NW_007728451.1:49595-50572 GCF_000696425.1 Galeopterus variegatus | reverse complement strand
AGCTTTTTCTAAGTCACAGACTTTTCTCATGTTCTTTCTTGTGCCCAGAATAACCTTCACTCCCCATCTCTGTGAGTTCGAATCCAAGTCATTTCCCCAGGCCCAGCTTGGACTGCATCTGAGTCTGAGGTTTCCCTGATACCTCTTAACCTCTTACTCATCCAAAACAAGTCAGGGTTTCAGGGGCTGCTCTGTACATCTCTTAATGTGGGAAACAGTAGAAGCAAGAGGCAGCAGACCCAGGCATGAATCCTGGTTTATTCGCTGAGTGACCTTGGACCAGATTTTTCAATCTCTCTGAGATTTTATTTTTTATCTGGAAAATGGAGATAAAACAGTACCTACTTTATAGGGTGTTATTACTATTATTTTGCAGATTGGTATTCCCTTTGTGTTATGGCTATAATTTATCCCCTTCGTCTTTATGTAGCCTATTTGGTTTAAGTTTCCAAAGTGCCGACCCGGGACTCCTTCCCAGTGCCCCAGAGTCATGTTCACGGTGGTCCTCAATCACTGATGGAGGATGCAAGTCTGGATCCCGCGTTCGCTCCTCAATCTGGGCTAAAAAGTTTCTTTGGGACTTTGCAGTTAGAGGTTATTTTGGGTTTAAAGGGGCTTCTTAACACATTCATTCCCTTTTTGTTGACTACATTCAAGAAAAATTTAGTAACTGTTTGCATTTATTCCTCTGGTGTTTGAAAAATGTTTCTCAAGACACCATCCTTTATTCTCTTTAGCACAAATACTTTGAAGTGCGTCTTTTTATTTTATCAAACACTTGGGAGAAAAGTGCCCAGAGAGAATGGAGTGATTCAGTCAAGGTCATGAAGCAATGAAAACCAGAGCAGAGAGGGGGACCCTGGTTTTGGAGAGTGGTTACTCTGAATATGAGCTATTTCTTTAAATGAGTAGAGCTTGAATGAGAGTGTCCCTAAATAGCTCAGCAGAGGATCCCCGTCTTCCTGAAGAGATGGGAT
>NW_007728451.1:46376-48700 GCF_000696425.1 Galeopterus variegatus | reverse complement strand
GGGGACCCTGGTTTTGGAGAGTGGTTACTCTGAATATGAGCTATTTCTTTAAATGAGTAGAGCTTGAATGAGAGTGTCCCTAAATAGCTCAGCAGAGGATCCCCGTCTTCCTGAAGAGATGGGATGTCCTGGACAGCTTTGGTCCCAGCTGTGTGACAGCACATTTTACACACGTTGCTCCTTGCCCATGCATGACTTCCTTCTCACCCACTCTTTTTGTGAGCCTGGAATAGGATTTGTTCTCTGGATCCTCCTCCAGGTTCCTTCCTGCCCCTCCAGGCAGCACTTCACCAGGTCCTGCTGTGAAGCAATAACCCCATACATCACTGCATCCAGAACCCCCTCTTCCCACTATCAGAGCCACGGAGGTGCGGTGCAAAGCCCGTGGGTTTAGACAAACCCACTGGAGTCCTAGCCCAGACTGGCAGCAAGTGTTTTAATCTTGCCGTCCCTCAGTTCCTTTCTCTATAAAAGGGGGCTGAGTTCTTCCAAATCACTGTCAGAGGGTGAGGCCTAAATGAAACAAGAGATACAAACTCTATTGTTAAATTTATAATACTATAATTAATGACATCATTCCCTCTTCTAGTTATTTATGCAAAATTTATTTTCCATCCTTCTATGCAAAACTTATTCTCCATCCTTCTCAGCCAATTTATAACTATTCTTAAAGAACCATTTTCTTGAAGTTATCTTTATTTACTCCAACACACAGTACCCAGTTTCTCTTTTCATAACAGTGGTTTCCAAACCTGTGTGAGCATCGGTCTCTCCACAGAAATCATAAAAATACTGATAACATTTAGACATGCAACATGCTAAACACTTCCAATGAATTGTCTAATTTGATCCTCCCAACAACCCAGTGAGACAGATACTATTATTTTCCTTGTTCTATAAGGAAACTGAGACTCAGAGAGGTTAATTAATTTTTCAAGGGTCACTCAGCAGCTGGATGGCAGAACTGAGAATCAAATCCAAGCAGTTTGACTTCAGAGTTCACACTCTGAACCATTGCACTTTGCAGCCTTCCATTTCTGATTCTGTGGGGTGCAGGTGTCTTTATTTTTAACTAGCTCCCCCAGATGATTCTGATTCTCTGCAGTTGGGAGATTGCTGCTTTCAAGTGCTTGCTGTCTGTTCCATCTGTTTGGAACTTAGAGGTTAAATAATGACTGCCTGTGTATGCTCCCTGCCCTGGTGAGCTGGTCTCCTCATGGACAAGGGCTTCTCTTACATGTTCCTGAGCATGGAGCATGGGCTGTTTGTGGAATTTACCTCCTGTTATTTTGGAGAAAACGGAAATAGACTAAGTAGCTGGGCACGGGTGTGACTAAGGTCTATTACTCATTTGTACACCTTTTGTCTCCCTGGCCCTTTATCTCTACTACCCTTTGGGGTTGGGGTGGGGGGGACTTATTATCAAAACTGTTTCCCAATCTGGTTCTTCCGGCTTTGTCTCCTAAGGATGGGAGTTTGCAGTGTCCAACTTGCAAGACCATTTATGGGGTGAAGACAGGCACGCAGCCTCCAGGGAAGATGGAGTACCATCTCATCCCTCACTCCTTGCCTGGCCACCCAGACTGCAAAACCATCCGGATCATCTATAGCATCCCCCCTGGCATTCAGGTAAGCCTACCCCAGCTGTTGCATTTGGGTGTTTGCAGGTAAAATGCTATACTGTGAAAAATCTCTTTTCCACCCTTGTCCCCCATCTACTTGGCCTCACCCCCACCCACTTTCCCCTTCACCACCACTGTTTTTACCTTCTTGCCTATCCTTCCAGGGTTCTTTGTGCATTTGCAATAGCGATTGCATTCACCCCTTCCACCTTTACACAAAGAGTGACATTTTAGGCACATTGCTCTACACTCTGCATTTTTCAGTTAATAGTGTTGTCTATAGATCTTTCCTTGTCAATATACAGAAGGTGTCCTCATTCTTTCTTTGTGTGCATAAAAATACATTTTATAAATGTACCATAATTTATATTCAACAGTCTCTGTTTGATAGGTGTATGGTTTTCAATCCTTTACTACAACGAATAATGCTGTAATGAATAACCTTGTACACATATGAGAATATCTGTAGAATAATTTTCTAGAAGCGGCTTTTCTTTGTTAAGTGGTATTTGCATTTGTAATTTGATAGTTATTATTGGCTTTGATTTTTGTGGCCATTTCTTTCCTCTTCTGATTCTTGGAAAGACTGTCCTAAGGAACAAATTCAAACAATATTTTCAACAGTAAATACAAATGTGGGCCTTCCTTCACACAATGAAGCTTTTTCTAAATGTCCTAAGGCACTTACTGGATTCATTTCTT
>NW_007728451.1:25380-45639 GCF_000696425.1 Galeopterus variegatus | reverse complement strand
GAAGGCGTGATAGCTTGTGAAAGAACTGAATAAAACATGGTTCTTCCTGGAGAGACTCACCAGTCAGGGAAAGAAAAAGATACATCACTAATTAAACTATAGCACAAACAAATGGTGTGCGTCACTGATTAAAGCCGTGAGAGGCAGTGTAGCCAAAGTGGAAACACAAGCCTTCGAACTCGGGTGGACCTGGGTTCCAATTCCTGTCTGTGACTTTGTTGTCTGGTGACTTTGGATAGCTACTTGACCTCTCCCAGCTTTGCTTCTTCTCCTCTCCAGCCAGGAATGTAACATGCAGAGGTTCTGCGAGGATGGGAGATAACGTTTGTATATGCCTATCGGGGCAGTGGGCACAGTGCTAAGGTGCTCAATACCCGGTCACCGTCATTATTTGAGTATCCTGCATGTCGTGGTAGGGAAGAGAGCTTGTGCTTGTCTGTCTGGGACGGTCAGAGGAGACTTTCTGGTGTAGGGCATCCTCTAGTTGAGCCTCGAAAGACAGGAAGAAATGGAAGAATGCATTTTTAGTTGGAGGACATAACAGAATAGTAGAGGAGAGAAAGTGACGTGTCAAAGGGTGATAAGGAAGAGTTTAATTTAGGGCCTGAGACTTGTAAAGGGGGTGGAGGGAGGGAGCATGAAGATGTGGAAGACTAGGCAGTGAGGGAGGTTGCAGCCGGGTGACAGAGGGCTTTGAATGCTAGGGTGGGGGCTGTGGACCTTACTTATCAGGCTGTGGGAAGCCCCTGAAGGTGGTGGGGCATGTGGTTAGGATTATGGAATGTCATGTGATTGGGATTATGCTTAGGAAGGCCAGTCTGGCAAAAGAGTGGGGGATGACTTGAGGAAAGGAGACCGGTTAGGAGACCACTGCGACAGCCAGGCTCTGGCAGTGGGGCCTGAACAATGGGAGGGCTGGGGTAGGGGAGAGTGAGATATGGTTGGATGGGGGGTCAGGTGAGACTGCTGGAATGATTCTGAGGCAGCCAGTCAGGGCGATAGGGACATGAATGAAAATTACAGGAGTCAGGAGAAATAGCTGATGGACTCGGCGGGAAGTAGAACAGACAGAAGGGGGCAAAAATCAGGCTGGTGTGACCGTATCGGAGAAGGCTGTTTTTTCCAGCCTCTGGGATTAATGATCAGAGAGCCTGCACTAGGGTGTAGAGGTGGCCGCATGCTGCCTCTGCAGATGCTCAGCTCCCCCAGGAAAGTCCCAGCTCCTGTCAGGGGAAATGTTTCTCTCCACGCTCAATACAGCCACTTCGTAGGCTCACCCCAGAGGGGCAGTAGCAGGACACTCAGGGACCACACAGGCTTGGGCTTCTGTGAAGAGACACCTGCAAGCTCTGCCTTCACTGTAGAGGACGATTCCCTAGGGGAGGAACTCTGGGCTGGGCCGCGGCAGAGTCGTGACTGCTCTGCTGAGCCTCGGCTCCGGGAGTGCACAGTCCTGCTGGGGCAGCGCCAGGCAGACGTCCGAGCTGCCCACACAACCGGCGGTGTCAGCAGGAGAGGTTAGAATCGGCCTTTCAGTCAGGCATTATTTGAATTTATCACAGCCTGTATTCCCTCTCATCAGAAATATCTTGAAAAATGTCCTTTGCATTTTTTCTGCTTTCAGGGACCAGAACATCCAAATCCTGGGAAGAGTTTCAGCGCCCGCGGCTTCCCACGACACTGTTACCTTCCGGACAGCGAGAAGGGGAGAAAAGTAAGAGCAGGGGTTTCAGAGGAGGGCCAAGGAATTTACTTCTATGTTAGGGCCGGAAGTTTGCTTCCTGCAACACACAGACCACAGAGAACCGGGTTTCTTTTAACTCTAGATGCACATGGTAATAAGGTCATAGGTGAGGGTACATACGATTGGAATTTTTTTTTTTTTTTTTTTTTTTTTGCGGGGGGGAAAACGGGGGGTTTTTGGGTTTTTTCCTCTCCAGGATGTTATTGGCAATGATTCATCTATTTTAGGATCCTTTGTTTAGAGCCCTGCTGCTTAAAGGCTGATCCTGGGACCTGCACCACTGGGAACACCTAAGAGCTTGATAGATATACAGAACTAGAGCCTACTTCATTTTAACAAGATCCCCAGCTAATCTGACACCACAGCAAAACTTGAGAAGCGCTGCTCTGGGGCAGGGATCTTAATTTGTGGGAGATTATTTTCTCTTTATGTACTTTTGTATTCTTTGACTTTTTCCCAAAACGGCAAAGGAAACAATCACTGGGTTTCTGGATTCTTAGTGATTCATGATCAGGCTTCAGTGGTTCTATGAACTCTAAAATTACAATTAAATTTTTATTTTTGTTTTTCTGTGGATGAGGCTGAAAATCATTGGATTTTCAAAATCTTTTCTGATCTTAGCAGGGATAAGGACCATTGCTGGGGGAAATATTGGACAAGAGGTGTGTTTTAGTCAACTTTCTCTCCAAGTCTCAGCAGCTATTTTAACAAATGTTTATTTTTCATGTACTTTGCATGTCAATGGCTGTGGCTGTGTTGTTGCTGTGGGTCAGTGTCTTAATCTGTTCAGGTTGCTATAACAAAATACCATAGACTGGGTAGCTTATAAGCAACAGAAATTTATTTCTTACTGTTCTGGAGGCTGGGGAGTTCACAATCAAGGTGCTGGCGAGGGCCCGCTTCCCGGTTCACGGACAGTGCCTTCTCACTATGTCCTCATATGGTGGAATGGACAAGGGGTTTCTCTCGAGCCCCTTTTAAGAGGGCACTAGTCCCATTCACTGGGGTTCTGCCCCATGATCCAATCACCTCTCAAAGGCTCCACCTCCTAATATGATCACCTTGAGGGTAAGGACTTCAACCTATGAATTTAGAGGGGACATGAACATTCAGACCATAGCAGTCAGCTTCAGTCTGCTCCATGTGTCTTCCCATTCTGGAGCCTCGGTTGAAGGAGCAGTACTTCTGTGGTCCATGCCCTTCCCAGGCAGGCAGAGGACCAACAGAGAATCCAGATGGAAATGTGTAATTCCATTTTGAGCCCCTGGATGCTCGTTACTTCTATGCACATTTCACAGCCCCCATCAAGTCATGGGGGATAGCCAGTTAAGTGGGGTGGGGTAATGAACTGCCTATAAGGAGGCACCTCAGGTCTCCTGGCAAAATGTATGGATATGTTCTCCACTTACAGGGAGGAAGCAGATAGTTTGGAACAATGAGAGAGTCAAGCACATCATAAAGATGTGCCAGTGCACAGTCTCCAGATTAGGAGTCAGGACCAGCCCTGATACCTGTTTGCCTTGAACAGCCAGATTTCTGTGCTTGGACTGGATTTGCATCCCAACTGTTGGCTCAGTGTGTCCACTGTGAAGGCCTGCTGTTAAAACTAGAATCCTGTTGCCAAGAGTCACTCTTTGTCCAGGCCTCGCCATGTACGTTAATGACATACCCAGACTGTACACGTTAACCATTCTGGACTCTTGTTCTTATCCACTGTATCCACTCAGTCATTTATGCCAGCACTGCCTTCCAAGCCACTTAACTCCTTTTCCAATCCTGGCACTGCCAGCCCAGTTAATTTCTCTTCCTCCAGCCCATAATATGTTTACAGGAGTTCAGTTTTGAAACCAAGGTGTTCTTATAGGATGCCGTCTTCAGCTGGACACTGCTCTGACCAAGGCCTGGAACAGGGCATTAGGCATTAGTCTTGCTCAACAAAGTTTTTTTTTTTTTTTTTTTAATTGAGCTGAATTAGAATTTTCTGCAAGCTTCAATGCATTCTCTGGGCCTCAGTTTCCTCACCTAAAATAAAATAAGAACAATAATAGCACCTACCGTACCTGGATCCAGGTGTGGTTATGAGGACCAGATGAACAAATAAATATGAAATAGCCTGGAAGAGGTCAGATTGCTTCAAGATGTCACTAGAGAAGAATTCCACAACTTTAGCTGTGGGTAAATTAAAACCACATCCGTGGTGATGGTGGTGAAGGGCAGAGCTTCAGAAGGTCGCAGATCATAAGTGCCTTCAACTCCTAGATCCCATCTTTCAAACTGCAGCTATTGTGTTGCTAGCTAACATCTATTGAGTAGTGCGTTCCAAGCACAAGTATGAAAATGCTTTTCACATAGCATCCCATAAGATGTTCACAATCTCTAGAGACAGATTATACCTTGGCCATTTTGTAAATAAGAAATTAAAGCTTAGAGAGGTGCTATAACTTGTCCGAGGTCACACAGGGATTCAGAGCCAAAGTAAGACTCCACCTGTAGGTCCCTGATTCCAAGTCCAAATCTCTTTCTCTTCCACTGTTCTGCTTAGGGGATCATGATGCAGGAAGTGGTGGGACCCTTGGGAGTATGCTCTACCATCCAAGGGACACTCTTTGACAACCACTGAAAGTCTGCCTTTGCTCTCCCGCCATTATTCCCTAGGTTCTGAAGCTGCTGCTTGTGGCCTGGGACCGTCGCCTCATCTTTGCCATTGGTACCTCCAGCACCACGGGCGAGTCAGATACTGTCATCTGGAATGAGGTCCACCACAAGACAGAGTTTGGCTCTAATCTCACTGGCCATGGCTACCCAGATGCCAATTACCTGGATAACGTGCTGGCTGAACTGGCTGCCCAGGGCATCTCAGAGGACAGCACTGCCCAGGAGAAGGACTGAGGCGGGAGGGGCTCTGAGTTGGGAGGTGCCATGGGGACTGCAGGGCAGGAAGTGGGAGAGTCAAGGTGGAAGTTGGTGCAGTGCCCTCACGACTCGACTCTGTCATCTCCCCTCCTGTCCTGTCTCCATCCCCCATTCCTCCCAGCCACAGAGGAGAGCTAGACTGAATAAGGTGACCTCATTCATAAACCTCATCTGACACAAAGGGGACATGGGATGAAGGCCATCCTCGGTCTGTTCCCATGGAGTTTCGGTGCTGGGTAGGCAGGATCCCCCTCCCCCTGCTCACCCCCGAGTAGGGCATGGTCAGCACACTTGGGGTATGGACAGTGCATGGGCACTCCATACCCTTGGCCTTGTGAAGCCTGAGGTTCCTTGCCTCCACTGGCTTCTTGCTGCTTCCACTCTGCTTTGAGAGCAGAGTTTCTGCTTTTCTCTCCTCCACTGGAGGCAGGGAGCTGTCACTGTGCAAGATTGGGGGGCAAAGGGGTGAACCGCTAAACTGCTGTGACATCAGAAATCGGATGCTTCATTGCAGGGTGAGGAAGCACTTCTGGCTGAGAGAGTCAGAGAAGCAAAAGTCCCTGGGAGCATGTTCAGGTCTCATCATAGTCCTTGGCTTCTCTGGACCCTCCTTTCCTCCTCACACCTTTGACCTGTCCAAAGAGGCATCTGGTTCTCTTGTGTGGGTGGATGGACTCTGGGATTCCTCTCTGGGGTGGCATCCCATGATGCTGTTTCCAAGCCCCTCTCTGATCAGCCCAGAGCCTGCATCCCATGAGCATCTCAATGTCCTCAGGGAGAGGAGCCTGTAGCCTCCCCAGTCATCCCAGACCAGCTCAAAGATTCCATGAGTTTCATCAAGTCACTGTGAGAAGAGCCCACACTGGGTTCTGTGCCATCTGTGTATGTGTGTGTGTTTCGGGGGGTGGGGGACGTGTGCACATCACTGGCCAGGTTGGTGGAGAGTCCCATGATGTCCCTGCACTCTGTTCCACAAGATGACCGACAGGGATCAAACAGCCAGGCTGTGGTCCCTCGACTTTCCTCACCCTTTGCCAACCCACCCCATAGTAAACTTAACCCCTGATGGAGACAGCTGTGCTTGGGGAGAGGTGAGCAAGTGAGGGCTGGGCTGGTCCCTTTTTATATTTCTTTTCAAGATTGAATCAGAGCCGATCTCATATGAGGGCTTCAATCCATCTCCCTGCACATTTGCTGATCAGAGCCCAGAGGAGGTGCTGGGCCCCTCACCTAGTGCAGGTCGACTCAGAGCATGCAGGGAGCCTCCTCACCTCATTCCTGACAGGGCTGGGACTGCATTATGATCTGGTCCAACCTGCATCTGCATCATGTCCCAAGACCTTGTCCGTCTCCTCCCCAACATTCCTCTTGCCTTTGGCTCCCATTGAGGAATGGATTGGGGGTCAGGGAGGAGAGATGGGGGGCATCAGGAATGGAAACCTAATTCTCCCCTTTGAAAGTGGGTTCTTTGAACTATGTGTTTGGGGGAAGTTCCTCTAGATACTAATTTGAATTTATATACCTCATGTTTTGGGGGTTTGATGTGTGTGTATATATATATATATATATGCATATATATTTCATAATATTTGGAAGGTTTTTGATGATAGAAAAATTGAAACAAAAGAACCTTCAAAAATGGTACTTAAGTCAGAACCAGAGGCCAAGCTTTCATGAGCTCCGCAGCTGTTTGTGGCCAGTGGCTTCACCTGAGTGTCACCCAGTTCCTTGGGACCTGCTGGTGCTGAGCCTTTCCTCAGTTTGCAGATGGCTACAGGGATGGTAATAGGCTCCACCAGAGGGAGCTCTGATAGAAGGAATTGTTCCTGCCATCTCAGTCTCAGTCTCTCCTATCACCTGGCTGTCATTTTATCTCACCAGCAGACCAGGAGACTGGTCCTTAGTCCACTGCACTACAGGGCAATTTCCTGCCACAGTCGGGAAGGAAATTTCTGACCTAAATGGAAGAGACATCCCTGTGGTGTTTAATGACACGTCATTTCCCTTGACAGGTTACCACAGACCAGTGGTCACTGGAGAGCCTCATCGTAGGCTTGGTACCCTCTCTGAGGGCCTTCAGCGCCCTTGTCAAGTATCTGTTAGGCTTCTTGGCCACAGGGATGAGGAAATAGACTGAGGGTCCATGGGTAGAAAAACACAAGGAGGCAGTAGGAGGTGGGGAAGAAAAGAAAGCATGCTTTCATGACTGGAAATGGGCAGAGGGGAGAGACTGGTTTCCCTGCATCAGGCAGAAGAAGGCGTAGGTGGGGAAGGGACCTGCGAGGATGCATAAGGGAGTCAGAACACAGTGGCAATACCACTTGGAGAGTTAGTCTTCATACCCTCAGGCCTTCCCCCTAGGACTTTGACCGTGTCTAGGCCCTGTTTCTTTTCCTCTCTGCAGATGCTCAGTCAGGGCTACCTCATCTTCATGCCGCTTCTTGTGGGACTTTCTGGGCAGAAAGGATCTTGAGTTTCCTTTCTCACATGGGGCTAGGCAAGGTAGGGAGCATTTCTTTTCTCTTTCTCTTGTGCCAACCTGGAAAGGCACAGTCTTGGTTTCAGCAAGAACCATGCCAGCCGAGCCCTGTGTGTCCACTATTTTGGCACTGGGTGTCTTCCCACCAGAAGCCCTGCTGTGCCCCCTGCCCGAGCAGGGGATCCCATGCCTTTCCTTTCACGGTCTTGCCACCAGCAGCCTCTCCCTTCCTGAGTCTCCAGGGATGACAGATGGGATTGGAGACAAACCTTGTCAGCTGCTCATCCCTCAAGAGGTTCACTGTGTCTGTGTGGTTGTGTGTGCCTTTGTGTCTCCATTCTCCTCCCCTTTCTGTAAAATATGGATTTCTCTGTGGGTTTATACTTTGTCAAAAGTACTCGTCCAGGTACTGCACTGTCGCGTGCGTGGGAGGACTGAGGGAAGGCCCATGTGGTACAGGAAGAGTCCCGCTCCCTTTCCTTTTCTGTGGTCACAGGCATTTTAGTGTGCGTGTAGGGGGGTGTTCTGGGAGGGGACAGGTGAACGTCCTAATGTAAATTGTCTGTAGCTGACGTGTTTTGAAGTCCTTGGTGTTGCTCTGTGAGAGGACATCGCCACCTGGTGCTCATGAGGTGTATGTGCAGAACAATAAATGGCAAATGAACAACCACAAATTGTTAACCTTCTGCTTTTTGTAGTTTAAAGCACCTGTTTGTGAGGTATTTGGGTTACCTCCCCGAGTCTATAAGCAACCACAAGACCTTCCACTGGATGGGAGGGAAAAGTCCCTTTTCTCTATTTTTTATTGCCACTTCTTTTCCACCCCCCACATTTGACCTGATTTGACTTCTTGTTCCCCAAAGAAACAGACCGCATGGCAGGGGAAATAAGCAAATGAACTTAGGAACTTATAGGAGAAAAACTCTTAACAGTTGACTCACTGAACTGTTCCCCACCCCCAGGCTGTTTACTCTACAGCAGTGGTAGGCACTCTTTGGAGTGTTACCCTGCCCCTACCGTTTCCTCCAGGAGAAAATTTTGATTTTGCTTTCTGTTTACTTTATCTTTAAAGTCACAGATATTTACTTCTTAAAGGTCTGTCTCTATTTCCGATAGCCTACAGAGTGCGGTTTTCTTAGAAGCCAGGGTTGGTCTTTGCACAGACCCCAGCCTCAGATCACCAGGTAGGAAAACAGAGACTGCAAGCCTCCAGTTCCCTGTCACCTCTGAATTCTGACTTCGTAAAATGACTTGAATGTAAACTGCAAACTCCCACGTCCTGATTTCATACAGATGAACGGTCAGACACAGTGTTCCTTGATATGTATTTTAATGCATAATTATGTGCGATGTTGTTAGTGGAAATAGAAATTTGTGAAGAGCTTTTCATTTTAATGAGAAATTAGTGCATTAAAAGTCTGAGAGCCTTTGGCTATACTTTGCCTTTCTGACTCAGTAGTCTTCAAAGAATTCACAGGAAAGTCGGTATTTGCAGAAAAGTGGTTAGCTTGGCTGAAACCTAGAAAACACCCAGAACCCACAAAACAGAGGTTTAGGAGAACATTTAAATGCTTAAGAGGGAGGGTTAAGTGAAGAGGTTGTGGAAATCAGTGTTCCCCCTTGTGCAGTCAGGAGAGCAAGGTTCCGATTCTGTTATTCACTCCTCTGCATCTCAGTTGTAAATGAGTGTCTTCATCCTCATCTTCTCACAGGCTGGTAGGCTTCTTAGACGAAAGGCCTATTCTAAGCCCAAGCTCCTGATTGTGAACATTAACAAGGAGAGAACAAATTACCCTTCATAGAAGATAACTAATGACATTGGACTTGGTGAATAAGTATATAATTTTTTTAAAATGTCGTGGAAGTAATTACAATTAGTGAGACTGGTATTCAACTTGAGCAAAGCCCCAGATATTGCCAGGTGACAATTGTGTATACTGTCAGATGCCCCTGAAACTGAAATAAATGTGTCACAAGTGTTGCTGATGCCTTTTTCAGTTCACTTAAAAACATGGTTTGGACCATGTCAGCCCCCTTTCTGCTGGAAAAAGAAAAAAAAAAGGTGCATAATTGGTGCTTTCTACTCTGTTTTGGTTTTAGGGAGAAAATAATACTCAGATGTGGGCTTGCTTTGACTTCTTGCTTTTCTCATCCCCAGAAAAATGCAGAGTTCTTGTTGGAATGTGAGGGATGTCTGTGTGTGTGTGTTATGTCTCTGTGTGTGCGTGTGCATGTGATGGGAGGACAGGAAGGGTAAGGACCACCCACAGAAGAGAGAGAAGATGTACTCTGGTAATACAGGACATGAGCCTGCAATGCTTGATCTGTCCAAATCTCTGACTCCTTTTGATGCCTCATTCATAATGAGCTAAGAGGAGGAAATCAAGCAGTTGGTTGTGGATAAAAATTCCAATTTCTCCTGAGCACCACAATATTTTCCAGTTTTTACCTTTTTTTTTTTTTACTTATACCTTGTCTGCAAACCATCCCTCCCCACCCCCCAACCTCCTAATAGAAGTTTATAAGTTAAAATATTTACTGAGAACTTAATGACACTGGTTAAAAGTCCAAGAGTGGTCTGGTCTAAATAAGTATCAATTGTGGAGCAGTTGGAGAGAGTGGAATGGGTGTAGGCAACAGTTTTCTTTGCAGATGCTGTTGAGATGACCCCGAGGACATGACACAGTCCATCAACATGGAATCCTCAAAGCTAAACAGCTGTGGCCACACAGGAATTCCTGTGTCTTTTCAGGGCTCTGAAGCATGAAATCCAGACAGCTTTTTAAAAAACAAAATAGAAGGAGGGTAGTGCTTAAAGGCAGAAATTCTTATTGCTCACAAATTGGAAACCACTGCAGACTTCAGATTAAATGCATAGTTTCCAAATTCAAATGTCAACATTCTTCCTCCTCTCTTTTTGCATAGATGCATTCAGGTGAAGACGTTAGTGATGCACATGAGGAAAAGACACCCCCTTCATGTTTTAGTCCCCAGGATGGCTTTTTCTTAAACAGTCACAGCTGCTCTTTTCCCCACCCTCAACCTTGTTCATGTAGCTCCATTAATTTCCTGGCCCAGAGACCTAAACAGGAGAACATAAAATCATACCTGCTTTTTGTTGCACTTGTCACTTCAGTACTTAGGAAGGCAGAAGTGGAGAAGAAAGCAGTGAAAGGCATGCTTGAGGCTCTGGCCAGCGATAAGAGAAAGCATTTCCTGGGAAAGATTTAATTAAGCTGGACTCTGCTCCTGCTCTCAGTCAAAGGTGTCTCCAGTTGCTGCCATGCCTGGAGCCAAACTCTGCCTCTCATCTTCCATTGACTGGTATTCCTTCTTCTTGTACTTCCGGGTGCCGTAGATGGCCAGGGTGATGACCACAGCCAGGAGAGTGGTGACCCTCACTGCGACCCCATCTGCTGCCCCTCCCGACAGACTACCACCGTCCCCACGGACGACCTTCATGGCCCTGCGCAGCTCTGACGGCTCTCCTAGCCTCCACTGGTGGGTCTGGGAGTCTTTGATCCAGGATCTTGCATTCTCAGTATTGGTCACTATGACTGTGTTGGTGGCAGCCTGGCTCATGAGGGGTGGCTGGGTGTAGGGCGGGAGCCTGGCAGGGGGTAGGGTTCCTCCTGTAAAGAGCCCAGCCTTGACACAGTAGGACACTTGACATCCATCGCTGATGAGGGCTAGGTGTTGGCTGAAGCCCCCAGGACATTTTTTCAGAGAAGGTGCCCCTATGTCTCTGGATATGGCAGAATCTGCCAAGGGGTTCCCAGCTGTGCAGCTGAAGAACCCACCAAAAGGGACTGAAAACTTGTATCCTAACTCATAATCCAGAGAAGCACATACTCTGAGGCTTTCAAAGAGTTTCAGTGGGAAGTAGCCAGCTGGACAAGACTGAGCATTTGTCAAGGGGTTTATGCTCTTACTGCTGAAGAGGCCACCAAAAAGCAGTCCTGAGTATTTAGGTTCTTGGCCACTGGCTACACACCAAAAAGCCTTAAATTCAGCCTTTGCCACCCGGAACACATCTTCGCACACTGTCTTGCAGAAGATGAAGAATTTGCAGTTCCGTGTACACTCCAGGTGGTTGTAACCCTCCTCGTGGATCTGGGATTGCAGGTGGACCGGGGAGTAGCCAGAGGGGCAGGAGAAATTGCCAGTGAGTGGATTTTTCTGCTCCAAGTTTTGGCAGAGGAGGACAAACTTATTCTCTGAGAGCTGGGTGCATTCCTGATAAACCCCACCGAAGGAGAAGTTGGTCATTTTCCCCTCACAGGAGCCATCGTCAGTATTAGCCTGAAAATTGAAGTTGGGAGAATTGAGATCTGTGCACCCGGGGTAGGTGTTGAACGAGTAATAGTGTTTCACAGCAGCTTCCACTGTCTTCGACACCTTCTTTACCAAGGGGCCTGGCAAGTCTGGCAGCATGTTGGGGTTGATGAAGAAGTGCAGGGGCAGGCCAACACGGTCCACGGCCACCAGGTTGTTGGCAATGCCCTGCTGCCAGGCCTGGAGGGTGATTCCTGGGTAAAAAGGAACCCCGCCAATGCTCTGCATCCTGGAGTTGGTTCGGTTTGAGAGGTAGCTCTTTATAAAGGCATCCTGTGAAGTGTAGTTCTCCTCAAATTTGAAGTTCACGATGTTTTGGAAGGTAACTCCAGCAGATGCAGTTACGGCACTATGGCTACTCTGGCTGTTCTGGAGGAAGGAGGCTCTAAGGTAGTCCTCCTGAATAAGAGCAGCTCCAGCATCCACACTGGTGATGACGTGGGTGCCATAATTGAGGACCAGGAGCTCTGCCAGGTAGGTGGCCATCCTCGTCTGGTTGTTTTCTAGACAGTCAGAGATATCCATGATCTCCTTTCTAAACCCCCACCTCAGTTTTGAAGCTGAGTTGATTTTGACTGTGTAGACAAGGTTTCTCACCTGCACTCGGGTCGTTATAGCTTGGTCCTTCACTTGAAGGGTCTTCATCCTTTGGAACTCGGGGGAGAATTTGCCATTGACTTTGGAAAAAGAGAGCTCTGTGTTGATGGAGAAGGAGGTGCTGCTCTGGTAATTCATCCAGGATTCCAGGATTTCTGAGTTCATCTCCAGGTTGCTCTGTTTCTGGGGAATGGTGAAGATTTCATCAGGGATGATGTACTGTCCATCCTCTGTGGTCCTGCAGTTGGTATAAGTCAAGTCCATCACCCATCCCATGTCCACATTCCGCAGATTATCCCAGCCCCCTCCAGGTAGGACTTCCAGGACCGGTAGTTTCAAGGCATTCTTGCATTTTTGAAATCCAACATTATCTGTTTCCCCCACAGATAAGTCTGTTTTAGCCCATGCTGCCACTGTGCAGAAAAGGATGGCAGTCCTGAAGCTGCTCATGGCTCAGACAGCCCCAGCCACACACCAGCCCTAAACAGCAGCCAGTGAGCTTGGTGCAAAGAGAACGAGTGGGAAAGAGAGAAGTTGCTGAACGGAAACTTCAAATTCTCCTAAAGCCACCAGTTCCTCTTTAGGCTGATTTAATTGCAAAATGGGGAAATGAGAGTGGGGTGGAATACAAATGTTCAACAGAACTTTGAAAAAATTATGCTGTCCTAGATATACAAGCACAGCCCTATACTCTTAACAGTTGACTCACCCGAACTGTTCCCCACCCCCAGGTTGATTACTCTACAGCAGTGGTAGGCACTCTTTGGAGTGTTACCCTGCCCCTACCATTTCCTCCAGCAGAAAATTTTGATTTTGCTTTCTGTTTACTTTCTTGGACTTGATGTTTTAAATTTTCCCTGCTATCCTCTCCTGGGACTCTAATACCAGTTTCCTTTTACTGGAAATGCCGAGGTAAATGGCAACATCACCCCTGCTGTGACACCCTGCCTCCATCACCTCTAATTGAGGCTAGCTGTAGGTCAAGGCCAAGCCCTGGGTTTTCCATATTCCTGAGGGTGGAGGCTGTTCCCACAGAAGAAAAGAATGAAAACATCACACTCACATCCTGTGGGGTTTCAATGTTATAAACCGTAATAGTCCAGGCTTTGGAGATGGCATTATCTGGAGCAGAGCTGAAGGGGCCTGCAGAAGATTTCACCTGCTGTATGCCGGGAAGACTCCCGCACTGTCCTAAGCACTCATGGAGAGGGCGAGGGGCTCCCACTGCGTTGTTGTTTCCTATCAGATAGAAATGCTCAAGGAAAGACAAAACCCACACTAAAATCTAGATTTTGATTTATCAGAAGTAGACAGTGGCCAAGGAATATACGTATATGTGTACACACATTTGTGTATGCTCTGTGTGCGTAGTTGGCAATAAGTTGATACCTGCTGTTATACCTTTTTCACTCCATTGGTAAGGGCATGTAACCAGTATAGGTGCATAAAAAAGAATATGCCTCTTCATGACTCATTTTTTCAAAGCCATAATTCATTTGTTATATTATTAAGAGAACATAATTTATGAATTTCCTTTGCATGATGATGCCAGGTGCATTAGGCCTTGTGATTTAGAACAATGTTTCCAGTCCCATTGATCTAGTACTAGCATTCATCAAAGCACATCTCTGCTAATTATTTGTGACAGTTAAGGTGTGTTTTAGTACATATAGTGATAGAGAGTCCACAGAGGTTAATGAAGCTCCCAGTTGCATCCTCATGGCTCCCCAAATCATACCATGAACAAGATGCAGGGCTGAGACGGAAAAAGGTATGTTTCAATTCACAGCTATCACTCCAATATCACCAGGTTACATCCTGGAAAAAAGGTTCCTGGGAATCAAATTACCTCAGACTGTCACAAATGCAGCTGAGAAGTGTTTTTAGAAAGAATGAGGCCAGTTGCCCAACTTCACAGGCTGAGCTTCACTAGCTGTTATTAATACCTGCATGGTGTTCTGTAAATCCAGAAATACCACATTCTGGGTCTATTATGCCACAGTTATCATGTGTCAGGGAACTGACACCATCAACCCAAGGGAGATTAATTTATGAATCAGTGTTCATTCTGTACTTGGCTAAAGAACCAAACCTCTGCACAGGATTTCCTGGATAATTTCTAAATCAGTTATTTATAAATTTATACCTCAGAAGAGTGATCCCAGAATTAGAAAAAATAGAGTTGAATGCCCTTGAGTACTTCCAATAAGCCTGTCAAAACACTCGTATCTGTACACTTCTCCTCAAACTGTTTCAGGGATGGTTCATCAGAATCAATAAACTCTCACTCACATTGTTTTGAAGACAGGATGACAGTTTCTTAGTCTTTGTTTTCTCATTTTTAGATCCTGTTGAAACCTCACTCTCCTGAAATGAGAATACAAGCAAGGTGAATACAGACAATTCCATATTCAGGTATCCCTATATCTCTAAACATACAGTCATTGTCTTTTCTTTCTTTCTTTTTTCTTTTTTTTTCTTTTTGCTACAGCCTTCCTCTTCATTTTTATCATAGAAAAAAATTGGAAATAACTAAAAAGCCAAGAGTGAAATTATATTGCATCCAACTGGCAAGATAATTTATAGCCATCACAATTATTTCAAACAATTTTAATAACATGAGAAATTCTTTGCCACGATGTTGTGAAAAAAGCATGAACTATATTCAGCATAACCCCAACTGTGTACAAATACATATAACTAGAGGGATTTACACCAATCTGTTGACAGTAATTATATCTGGTTGGTAGATTTTACGAATTATTTTAACTGTTTCCTCTTCCTTTTCTGTGTTCTTTGAGTTTTCAACAATGAGCATGTCTTTACCCATTTGACAAATTTTTATTGAGAACCGACTAAGTATCAAACAACATTGGGTAGTAGGGAAATACTCAGGAAAATAACCAAGAAATGTGCATTTAAAAAACAAATTATTTCTGGAATTTTCGTATGTCTGAAATGATCCAAAGCCTATAGACTCTGTGATTACTGTGCTCAAGGAAGTTCTCTTTTCAATTCATGAGAAAACAATGAAAGGAGAAGTGCAAGTGATGGGAATTTCTGCTACACATAAATTTGCAAGCCTGGAGCAGGAAGAGCCTGCTCATAATGGTCAGGTGCGAGGAAGTGGAGGCAAGAATTTGACCTGCACATTTCACCCACACCTTTCCTGTTTTACTCTGTTCACCAGCAATTTCCTCTGCTTTTCCTTGTACTGAAATGCATATTCGAGTGCATAAACTCTCCAGATGGCCACCCTAGGGCCTGAGGCTAAACATTGAACTTTGGTCTCCCATAAAAGGTATGCATCTGGGTTGCTGATGAACTATTTCACTTCCTCCAAAAAGAGGCAAGAGGGAAGTCCCATGTCTGCTTTCTTTCTCAATTTGAGCACGTGCAAACTTCTGACACCATCTCATGCAGAACCAAACCATGATTCAGGTCTGAAAGTCAGTTCTGTGTGGGCTTTTAAGTGGTGCAGATGTTTCCTACTTCTGCCTTTCACCTGTGGCCCAAAATGGGGAGGAAAGCCTGGTTGTGTTTGCTGGGACCATTCCCTTTCTTATTTTCAGCAGGAATCAAGGAGAACCATCTGAAAACTGACAGTTAAATAATTGCTACATGAATCAGTGAAGTATGGCTTTTACAGACTCTGAAATAAACTGTGTTCTGGATAGTGTAGGAAGTATCAGTGAACAAAGGGACAATATTTCTTTTTTCAACAGTTGATTCCTGACCTGATGTTTTGAGAGTTGCTTTGCTAGTCCCTTGCCCTCAGAGGTTGCTTTTCTCACCAGGATTGTTCATGTATTGACCACAAAAATAAGAACATAGTGTGTTGGGCTAGGGCCCAAAGACCTTCCAAACACATTGTGCAGACTTGGTCACAAACCCCTCATGTGCAGCTCATGAGCTAGGTAATTAGAAAAGATCCTGGGAGCCGTAAGTAAAAATTATTAGGCTTTATTCAGATGCAAGCTCAGATAGCTAGCAGCAGCTGCCCTGGTGGCCTCCCCAGGCATCCCGAGGGCACTGTGGATCAGAGCCATGTGTCCTTTATACTTTGCGAGTCAGATAACCAAGGAACACCTGGGTGTGCATGAACATATTTACATTAAACAGACTAGGTCGTGCTGGCAAGATTCCAAACATCTGAGGGATCCTGACCATTTATATTTCAATTTTCCTTACATAGTGGTTTCATGATTCCTTTTAGTCTGCAGGGTAAAAACAAGGTCCATGTGAAATTCTGCATATTCCCATTAAGAGCTAGGCCAGAATTTGGCAGTCTAAGCCATTTGATTTCTTTTTTTTATTGGCACTCTTTTCCTTTCTCTCTTCCTCCCACTTTCTCTGATCCTTTTTCTCCTCATCAGCTATTCCCTGTCCACTTTTTTTGTTCTCTTTGCCATTCGGAAATTTAGGTTTGAAGGACACACATCTGTGACTTAAGGTGGTACTCCCACTATACTAAAGAAGCAGGAATCCCTGATGTGTCAAAGACCGAGGCTTTAGGCTGCCACTCTGCTATTCTAGGTCATGGCAGGCATCACCAGTAGGTCAGACAGCTGATTTCCACTGAGCTCTGCCTTGACATGATTCTCAACACAGTTCTCCAGGACATTCCAATGAATGCCTATTTTATCAATCCATTAAAAATATATTTGTTAAGCATCTGTTATTGGTAAGGCATTCACAGTAGGTGCCAGGCATGTGAGGGGTCTGGTGACCCAGCCTGGCATGTGAGGGGTCTGTGACCCTGTCTGTACAATGGGTTTGAAGGATTTCTCTGTGAGCCCCCCTAGCCTTAGCAAGACAATTGGCTACGTAGGCAGGATTCCAAAAATAGCTCTAGCAATACATGGAAGAACCAGCTTACCTGACTTGCTTGTTTTCACTTTAACCTATTCATGGGTATTTCAAGTAGAAAGAAGAATGATGGTAATTTTTACTTTGCTTCAGCTCAAAGGCCATCTGAAGATCCCATGGTAAAAGATGGAAAGGCTGAATGTTAGATTGGCTTTGTGTTACCCAGTAATGAAACAAGTATAGAAATATGAAATCTGCTAGCAGTTAACCCAGAGAGACCCAATGCCACTCAGTCTCTTCTTTTGCTCAAATCTTCCTCAAAGAGGAAGTCACATGACAGGAAAGATGTGGAGACTGAGAAATGAGGACATAGGAGAAATTCAACTGGGTTGTCCTGTTGTTCTTAAAGCTCTATACATGTAAATATTTTCAGCTGAAGGAGAATGCAAGAGATACTTCCCATATTAGGCTGATGTCATTAGGATGGGGAATGGGGTTTCCTGACTGCTCAATGCTTGTGAAGCTTAGCATGGGGTCACCAGACCCCTCACATGCCTGGCTGGGTCACCAGACCCCTCACACGCAGGTCCACGAGCTAGGTAATTGGGAAAGATCGTGGGAGCCAATGGCAGATGACACGAACTCAGTACTCAGCTTCCTCAGCAGCAGCAGCAGCTTACAGATCCAGCAGCAGCAGCAGTGGTGGCCTCTCAGGGCATCCTGGGGGCCCTGGCTGCAACAGCCTCCAGCAGCAGTAGTGGCCTTCCCGTGCCCCCCCCCCCCCCAGGCATCCCAGGGGCAGGGAACACTGTGGATCAGAGCCATTCATCCTTTATACTCAAGTTTGATAACCCAGGACACCTGGGTGAGAGTCAGACAAGGCAGGAACACCTAGGTGCCCATGCAAATCTATATCAGACAATAGCCAAGGAACACCTGGGCGCATGTGCATATTTACATCAAATGCTCGGCAACATTCTGAACATCTCAGGGGCCCTGACTACTTATATTTCATTTAGAGCCATTCATTCTTTATACTCAAGTTTGATAACCCAGGACACCTGGGTGAGAGTCAGACAAGGCAGGAACACCTAGGTGCCCATGCACATCTGCATCAGACAATAGCCAAGGAACACCTGGGCGCACGTGCATATTTACATCAAATGCTCGGCAACATTCTGAACATCTCAGGGGCCCTGACTACTTATATTTCATTTTCCCTACATTCCATCACAGAATTATGTGGAGTTGGCAGCTTTGGGTCCTCCATCGAAATATTCCTATTGTCTCTTCTATTTTCTGGTAATCTAAATATGAGGTTACGAGCACGGGCTGGGTTGTGGATCTGTTCAGTCCCAAGACTTTGTTCTGCTTTTCATAGTTACTCAAATATCTCAACTACTAGACTGATAAATATAGATGTGAAATAGAAGTTTCAGAATTAAAATGTAGGCAACATCCTGGCTCCATACATGACATTGGGAAAGTTCTGGAGTGTCCCTAAGACTTCACCTTCTCAACTGTGAAACACAAACAATAGCATCTACCTCTACATAGCAGATAAAACTGTTAATAGGACTGTCTGCAATCATCCATGTAAAGACCTACATGGAGCAGCTAGGAGCTAAATGTGTATCGGCTTTCAGCGTTGCTGAGCTTGCTATGAAATCTTCAGATTGACTCTGTAGTTCAATCCTTTCAGGATGCAAATGGGAGAAAGGGCATGTTAGAGGATCTCAAGAGCTTGAATTTCCCCTGGTCATCTATTTGACAGCATGTGAAGCCATACAGACTGAGAGGGACCACCTGAATATTTCATAGTGATATCCTAAACAAAGGCAAGCATCTCGGTAAGGAAAACGCTGGTTTCAATGCCATCTGAATTCTGACACAGTAAATTAGATGTGATTGGTTACTTTATCAAAATATTTATCCTAGGAGTCCTTTAAAATGGGGTGGAAAAACTTTTTCTATAAATGACCAGCTAGTAGATATTTTAGGCTTTGCAACAAAATGGTCTCTGTGGTAACTACTGAACTCCACCATTGTAGTGCAGAAGTAGATAATACATAAATGTACGGACATGACTGTTGAAAGAAAGTGAGCTGCGATGCTGGGTACCGTTCAAGCTTTATTAAAGGAAAAGAATCTGCTGGGCTGTGCTCAAAGTGGGGAACAGACCGGGAGTGCCCTGAAAATGGAGGACAGCACCAGGTGTTTGCAGATCTATTATCTGTGTTCTAATGAATCTTTATTTACACAAATAGATGGGAGCTGGATTTGGCCTGGTAGTTACTGACCTGCAATTTAGAAAGACAGAATTATAGAATCTCGTGATTGGAAAGGATGTGCCCTCCCATCCAATGCTTGGGTCTCCTTCAACACAGTCCTACAAAGTGGTCATCAAACATCTTCTTGGATGCCTCCAGAGCCTTGTGGCTCTCTACCTCCTGTCTGTGGACAGTTCTGACTCTTAAAAAACCCTTGCTTCAACTGAGCCCAAATTGTCCATTCGATGAGAACACTCTTGTGCTGCGGTCATCTTGCTTCCTCTTAAATCTCGTACGCGGGTGCATAAGCAGGGTAGAGCAGAATTTGGGAAGGAAGTAGGACCTATCACAGAACCTGGCCTGCCCCAATTGTAATAACACGTCCATCATTCTGAGACTCAGGAGAAGGAAATTAGGGGAAGAATAGAGAAGAGGAATAAGTCAGCATAATGCAAATAAAAGATGCAAGACATTTATTTAAAATTCCTAGTTATTAGAGAGCCAAATTGGAACTTGACTAATGAGAATACATGTCTTCACTCTGGGTTTTCCCTGACACTAGGTAGGTCTTTCTGTCCTTTTCTCCTGATCCTCCCTTGGAGCTAGGTTTTTTAATTTCTACTTTGTGAAATTAGGGCATCATGGGGCAGAAAAAGTAGCACAGGGCTAGGAATCTGGAGACTTGTATTCTATTCCTCATTCTGCTGGTGACTTTAGAAAAGTCATTTCCCCTCTCTGAGTGTCTGTTTCCTCATCTGGAAAATAAGGAACGTTCACCCAGGTCCTTTCCAGTGTCTGCATGACACATAGTCCATGACTCTGCAATGCAATAACAAGAACCTGCTTCAACTAAAAACTTTGTCTGTGATGTTTTACTAAAAAAAATTATTTAGGAATATTCTATTACATACAGGTCATAGTGTGCAAATTTTCCCGTTTGTTGTTTTTGCTGATTCTCCCCCTTGGTGACTTGTTTCGTGTGGTTTGTGATTTATGAGTCTTGAGCTCCTTTCCCACTGGGGTTTATTCACTGTCGGAGGCCAGTTTGCTCTGGTTTGTGGAGTTGGCACTCCAAGCGGGTTTTAGCTTTGCCTCTGCTGGGTCCTTATACT
>NW_007728451.1:24106-25370 GCF_000696425.1 Galeopterus variegatus | reverse complement strand
TCTGCAGGGTAAAAACAAGGTCCATGTGAAATTCTGCATATTCCCATTAAGAGCTAGGCCAGAATTTGGCAGTCTAAGCCATTTGATTTCTTTTTTTTATTGGCACTCTTTTCCTTTCTCTCTTCCTCCCACTTTCTCTGATCCTTTTTCTCCTCATCAGCTATTCCCTGTCCACTTTTTTTGTTCTCTTTGCCATTTGGAAATTTAGGTTTGAAGGACACACATCTGTGACTTAAGGTGGTACTCCCACTGTACTAAGGAAGCAGGAATCACTGATGTGTCAAAGACTGAGGCTTTAGGCTGCCACTCTGCTATTCTAGGTCATGGCAGGCATCACCAGTAGGTCAGACAGCTGATTTCCACTGAGCTCTGCCTTGACATGATTCTCAACACAGTTCTCCAGGACATTCCAATGAATGCCTATTTTTCCTATTTTATCAATCCATTAAAAAAATATTTATTAAGCATCTGTTATTGGCAAGGCATTCACGGTAGGTACCAGGCATGTGAGGGGTCTGTGACCCAGTCTGTACAATCGGTTTGAAAGGTTTCTCTGTGAGCCCCCCTAGCCCTAGTAAGACAATCGGCTACGTGGGCAGGATTCCAACAGTAGCTCTAGCAATACATGGAAGAACCAACTTACCCGACTTGCTTGTTTTCAGTTTAACCTATTCATGGGTATTTCAAGTAGAAAGAAGACTGATGGTTATTTTTACTTTGCTTCAGCTCAAAGGCCATCTGAAGATCCCATGGTAAAAGATGGAAAGGCTGAATGTTAGATTGGCTTTGTGTTACCCAGTAATGAAACAAGTATAGAAATATGAAATCTGCTAGCAGTTAACCCAGAGAGACCCAATGCCACTCAGTCTCTTCTTTTGCTCAAATCTTCCTCAAAGAGGAAGTCACATGACAGGAAAGATGTGGAGACTGAGAAATGAGGACATAGGAGAAATTCAACTGGGTTGTCCTGTTGTTCTTAAAGCTCTATACATGTAAATATTTTCAGCTGAAGGAGAATGCAAGAGATACTTCCCATATTAGGCTGATGTCATTAGGATGGGGAATGGGGTTTCCTGACTGCTCAATGCTTGTGAAGCTTAGCATGGGGTCACCAGACCCCTCACATGCCTGGCTGGGTCACCAGACCCCTCACACGCAGGTCCACGAGCTAGGTAATTGGGAAAGATCGTGGGAGCCAATGGCAGATGACACGAACTCAGTACTCAGCTTCCTCAGCAGCAGCAGCAGCTTACAGATCCAGCAG
>NW_007728451.1:20667-23106 GCF_000696425.1 Galeopterus variegatus | reverse complement strand
CGCTGGGGCCCTGGCAGCAGCAGCAACAGCTTCCAGCAGCAGTAGTGGCCTCTCCATGGACCCCAAAGGGGCATCCTGGGGGCAGAGGACACTGTGGATCAGAGCCATTTGTCCTTTATACTCAAGTTTGATAACCCAGGACACCTGGGTGAGAGTCAGACAAGGCAGGAACACCTAGGTGCCCATGCACATCTGCATCAGACAATAGCCAAGGAACACCTGGGCGCACGTGCATATTTACATCAAATGCTCGGCAACATTCTGAACATCTCAGGGGCCCTGACTACTTATATTTCATTTTCCCTACATTCCATCACAGAATTATGTGGAGTTGGCAGCTTTGGGTCCTCCATCGAAATATTCCTATTGTCTCTTCTATTTTCTGGTAATCTAAATATGAGGTTACGAGCACGGGCTGGGTTGTGGATCTGTTCAGTCCCAAGACTTTGTTCTGCTTTTCATAGTTACTCAAATATCTCAACTACTAGACTGATAAATATAGATGTGAAATAGAAGTTTCAGAATTAAAATGTAGGCAACATCCTGGCTCCATACATGACATTGGGAAAGTTCTGGAGTGTCCCTAAGACTTCACCTTCTCAACTGTGAAACACAAACAATAGCATCTACCTCTACATAGAAGATAAAACTGTTAATAGGACTGTCTGCAATCATCCACGTAAAGACCTACATGGAGCAGCTAGGAGCTAAATGTGTATCGGCTTTCAGCGTTGCTGAGCTTGCTATGAAATCTTCAGATTGACTCTGTAGTTCAATCCTTTCAGGATGCAAATGGGAGAAAGGGCATGTTAGAGGATCTCAAGAGCTTGAATTTCCCCTGGTCATCTATTTGACAGCATGTGAAGCCATACAGACTGAGAGGGACCACCTGAATATTTCATAGTGATATCCTAAACTAAGGCAAGCATCTTGGTAAGGAAAATGCTGGTTTCAATGCCATCTGAATTCTGACACAGTAAATTAGATGTGATTGGTTACTTTATCAAAATATTTATCCTAGGAGTCCTTTTAAATGGGGTGGAAAAACTTTTTCTATAAATGACCAGCTAGTAGATATTTTAGGCTTTGCAACAAAATGGTCTCTGTGGTAACTACTTAACTCCACCATTGTAGTGCAGAAGTAGATAATACGTAAATGTACGGACATGACTGTTGAAAGAAAGTGAGCTGTGACGCTGGGTACCGTTCAAGCTTTATTAAAGGAAAAGAATCTGCTGGGCTGTGCTCAAAGTGGGGAACAGCCCGGGGCTGCCCTGAAAATGGGGGACAGCACCAGGTGTTTGCAGATCTATTATCTGTGTTCTAATGAATCTTTATTTACATAAATAGATGGGAGCTGGATTTGGCCTGGGGTCTGTAGTTACTGACCTGCAATTTAGAAAGACAGAATTATAGAATCTCGTGATTGGAAAGGATGTGCCCTCCCATCCAATGCTTGGGTCTCCTTCAACACAGTCCTACAAAGTGGTCATCAAACATCTTCTTGGATGCCTCCAGAGCCTTGTGGCTCTCTACCTCCTGTCTGTGGACAGTTCTGACTCTTAAAAAACCCTTGCTTCAACTGAGCCCAAATTGTCCATTCGATGAGAACACTCTTGTGCTGCGGTCGTCTTGCTTCCTCTTAAATCTTGTACGTGGGTGCATAAGCAGGGTGGAGCAGAAGTTGGGAAGGAAGTAGGACCTATCACAGAACCTGGCCTGCCCCAATTGTAATAACACGTCCATCATTCTGAGATTCAGGAGAAGGAAATTAGGGGAAGAATAGAGAAGAGGAACAAGTCCACATAATGCAAATAAAAGATGCAAGGCATTTATTTAAAATTCCTAGTTATTAGAGAGCCAAATTGGAACTTGACTAATGAGAATACATGTCTTCACTCTGGGTTTTCTCTGACACTAGGTAGGTCTTTCTGTCCTTTTCTCCTGATCCTCCCTTGGAGCTAGGTTTTTTAATTTCTACTTTGTGAAATTAGGGCATCATGGGGCAGAAAAAGTAGCACAGGGCTAGGAATCTGGAGACTTGTATTCTATTCCTCATTCTGCTGGTGACTTTAGAAAAGTAATTTCCCCTCTCTGAGTGTCTGTTTCCTCATCTGGAAAATAAGGAACGTTCACCCAGGTCCTTTCCAGTGTCTGCATGACACATAGTCCATGACTCTGCAATGCAATAACAAGAACCTGCTTCAACTAAAAACTTTGTCTGTGATGTTTTACTAAAAAAAATTATTTAGGAATATTCTGTTACATACAGGTCATAGTGTGCAAATTTTCCCGTTTGTTGTTTTTGCTGATTCTCCCCCTTGGTGACTTGTTTTGCATGGTTTGTGATTTATGAGTCTTGAGCTCCTTTCCCACTAGGGTTTATTCACTGTCGGAGGCCAGTTTGCTCTGGTTTGTGGAGTTGGCACTCCAAGCGGG
>NW_007728451.1:16295-19177 GCF_000696425.1 Galeopterus variegatus | reverse complement strand
GTAGCAGGGCTTTGAGAAACAAACTTTCCTGCCATCGCACCCCACCCCCTAATAAAATAACACTTTTACTGAAGTCTGAAACCCTTTGTCCAGAGGTAACAACTTTTTTTCCCATAGGGAAAGCTTAGGCTTCAGATGCAATTTGGCTTTTTTTTCCTCCCTGAACCTCCAGGAAAAAGACGGAAAACTGCTATTCTCACCAAGTGACAGAATGAACTTTCCTTGAGAACAGGGAGAGGGAAAGAGAGCAGCTGGTTACTGCATAATCATGATGGAGAGAAGGAAAGATGGAGAAAGCTGACACGCCGGGGTGGAGAAAGTTCTGGAGACTAACTTTACTGGTAGTAGGTTGTTAACAAGAGCCAGATCTTACCCTTATCCTCTTTACTTTTCATGGTATGTGTGATAATACGGCTGAATTATTCATGGGGAGAAATGCTTAGGACACGGGGAGTCAGGGCAACTCAGTTTGAATCCTAGCTCTGCAACTCTCCTGCAAATTGTGTCCTTACTTCAGGCTTTAATTTCCTCATTCACAAACTTAGAGGTTTGAATTAAATTTGTGAATTATACACATTATTTCATCAGTGGAAACTTTATTTTCAAATACAAGCTTACATGGAAACTAATACACAATTATAAAACATGTAAAGGAGGAGCTGCCTCTGTTGAACAGAGGGCAGGGCCCCAAGCCCAGTGGCTTAGCTTCCTTCTTACCTCTCAGAGGAGGCCTGTGCACACCCCTGGGATCCCTGGAACACAGTTCGAAAACTGCCAGTCTATGTATTCTCTCCTATTTTCTTCCAGCTGTATATTATAATTATAACATGAAGGAGGAAAGTTTTCCTAACTATAAAATTCAGAGGACAGAGCTAAAGTGGCAGGATTTCCCTGAAAATAGGAAGTCAGAGCTGCCAAGGGTAAAGCAAGGATTTTCAGAACATACTGCATTCTTCCTTCTAGAACTTTTCACCTCCTTTTGCAAAAGTTGTCAACAAGCCTGGGCCAGCTGTTGCGTGATAAATGAAAGATTGCTGGGCTGGAAAGGAGTTCTTTTATCAGCCAGCTGTGGGACATTAGCAAAGTATTTCACCACTGGGAACTTTGGTTTTTTTATCTGTAAACAGAAAAGGGGACAGACTAGTCATTAGGAGGTCACTTATAGGTCTAAAAATGTTCTGAGATATAGTCACATTAATTAATTAATTAGTTAAGTTTACTACCCCTAAAATTTGGTGAGCAAATACTATGCATCAGGCACCACTTGCTTTGCCATGAGATTGTAGTCTAATGGGAAGACAGACCTTGAACAAGATGCATTAAATGAAAGGGAAGTACAGGCTGCTAAGAGAATATCAGCTTGACCCTGCTCTGGGGGGTCAGGATGGTCCTCCAAGACAGAGACAGAGAGATGCAGAAACGGAGAGACAGAAGATGAAAGAGATGAGAGAAAGAGAGAGAGAGAGAGAGAGAGAGAGAGAGAGAGAAATGGACAGAGAGAGATAGAGACACAGAGGGACAGAGACACAGAGACAGAGAGTGACTTCACACGCACAGACAGAGACAGGGAGACAGAGACAGAAACTGAAAGAGACTGAGGGAGAATGTTGGGGAGGACACGTAGGATGACTAGATATTAGGGAGATGAGTGTATTCGTTTTCCACAGTTTTCTCAACAAATTACCACAAATTTAGTGGCTTAAAACAACACAGATTTGTTCCTCTAGTGTTCTGGAGGTCATCTGAAATCAAAGTGTCTTCAGGGCTGTGTTCCTGTGGAGGCCTCAGAGGAGCCTCTCGTTTTTCAGCTTCTAGAAGCCCAACTATATTCGTGGCTGTGGTTCCTTCTTCCTATGACTGTGACCTTGTGCCTCTCTCAGCACGTATCCCATTACTGACTCTTTTATATTACTTAAGGCAGCACATTCACAGGTTCTGGGGATTAAGTGAGGCTAAAGGCCCAAATAGATGGGCGCTTTAGTGCCTTCAGAGGGGTGGATGGCAGGATTTCCTGTGATTCTTTATAGATAGCAAGGATGATACTTGACAGTCAGAATAAATATGAAAAGTTGCCTGAAATATCCTCTAAGACCTGACAACTCATTGTTTATTGAGCCTAGACTGTATCCCTGACTATCATTGTGTGTGGTTCTCCATTTTAAATAATAATCACCTTCTCCTGGCATATTCTCTCTCCTCAGCAAACTGTCAGTGACAGCAACAGCGCAATGATACTGAAATCTCAGCACAATGAAAAGTGGTAAGCGGCATGTGTGTTCAACTACTGTTTTACTAATTTATTCCAGGCAGGCAGCAGAATGTGTTGGTTTCTTGAAGGTAAAGTATTTATCAGAGTGTTTTTCAAATTCTCTTGAACTGACATTGAGCAATCAGTAGAGGGAAAGGGCCTTCAGTTGCTCCATCATAATTTGATTTTATGCATTTATTTTATTTTATTTTTATGCAATAAGTGCTTGAAAATGCAAGGACTTAGCATTTTTAAGCAGTTATTGCAAACCAGGTTTGCTAGTCTCCATTGGGAGTTATCCTCATGAGTTCTTAGGGTTTTAGCAGTTCATCTTTTTCTGCATTTTTAGCTGTTTTTGTTACAGAAAGAGAGCTGTGTTCCTGTTTAGAACTATCATGAACAGAGGTACCAAGGCCATATTCCTGATAACAAAGGGGCAGTTCCACATTCCTATGGATGAATTGCCACAAATTAGGTTATGTTGCTATTCTGTGGATTCTTTTGACGAATTATTTTTCTTCTTATCTTAATTGAATCCAACTAATCAACACATAGAGAGATTCAAAATACACCTTACACATATTAAAAGATACATTCGTTTTATAGTTCACAAAATTGCTCTTGCATACATTAT
>NW_007728451.1:15034-15659 GCF_000696425.1 Galeopterus variegatus | reverse complement strand
TTACACATATTAAAAGATACATTCGTTTTATAGTTCACAAAATTGCTCTTGCATACATTATTTAGTGCGACCCTTACTCAAACTTGTACAGGTAATTTATATAATAGAAGAACAGCTATTAATATTTCCATTATACAAATGAAGACACTGGGACATCTACTTTATCTTAAAAGACACATAGTCTGAGTAAGAAACCAGAGCACAATTCTTTTAACTTCTAGGCTAATTGGCTTTCTAAAGTGGCATTTATAAATTCTGCTCCTCTGGTAGCAGTAAATTGAGTTTTTCTGACATCTGTGACCGAAAAACCATGACTAATTCACTTTCTAATTCACCATCCTTATGGGCAAAGCAAACTCTTGGTCATTTTCATATTCTACTTTTCCCAAAATGTTTAAGCATGCAGTTTACAAAGATAGGTAAAATATATGATAATGAATTAAAAGAATGAATTAAAAAAAGGGGAGATGCAGAGTAGAGTGAGAGATAAGAATGAAAGTACATGCCAGTGGCTTAAATTTTTGCTTAAGAAGGACCACAAATTTTACTCAGATATTCTCAGCAGCCGATTCAGAAAAAGTCCATGTTTGCATATTCAGTAATACAATTCAGAGCATTGACAGGA
>NW_007728451.1:12848-13732 GCF_000696425.1 Galeopterus variegatus | reverse complement strand
GTCTTCTCTGTTTTTTTCCTGGTCAGTCTCGATAAAGGTTTGCAAATTTTATTGATCTTTTTAAAGAATCAAAAAAAAAAAAAAAAAAAAAAAAAAGACTGCTGAGCAGTCTACAAAGCATCATTGTTGTAAATATTTTAATCAAACATTAACTTTACATAATTCTTTTAGGGCATAGTAATCTTTATATATATTGTGTAACTTGTTAAATATGTAACTATCATTCATTTTCTTGAACAGTCTTTGTTATGGGAGACTGAAATCAAGCTCAAAACTCATTTCTCATTATGATCTATGCCTTTTTCCTTACTTTATTTCTTTTCTACATTTCTTTTCTTATGACAGTTTTGAATTTTCTAAATCTAATAGTTAAGAACATTTTTGTTTTCAAGAGTTCATAATACATTTCTATATTATTAAATTAAATAAAATAAATTTTAAAAAGAGCACATCAAAAAGGACTAAAATTAAGTTTGATAATATTATCCCTTTCAAGGGTATGAGGAGATAGATGCCCTATTACATTGCTGGCTAGACATGCCCTAAGGCAGCAATTCAGCTTCGTTTCTACCATAAAAATTACATAGTAGCATGAAGTGGCATGCACAAACATGGGTATTGCAACACTGTTTGTCATAAATTGGCAAAACCTAGAAATTACCTAAATGCCTGTCAATAGAGAAATAGCTACATACATTTTGGTATATAAATTCTGTGAAACAATTTTAAAATACTGAGGTAGGTCTATCTGTACCGACACAGAAAGTGCTTCAAAAAATAATGTTGAATGAAAAAAGCAAGGTATGGAATGATCACTCAGTATATCATATATGTAAATATACAGAAAGCCACATAAACCAGTATTTTATCTTTTCAATTGGTAC
>NW_007728451.1:10366-12457 GCF_000696425.1 Galeopterus variegatus | reverse complement strand
TCAAAAAATAATGTTGAATGAAAAAAGCAAGGTATGGAATGATCACTCAGTATATCATATATGTAAATATACAGAAAGCCACATAAACCAGTATTTTATCTTTTCAATTGGTACATATATGAATGACAGTATGCAGAAAAAGTGTAAATTTACATACATTGAACACTCATTACCTCTTGGAGAGTGCAGGAAGAGACTGAAATTGGGGGTTATGGTCAAAGGAGACATTTTCTTATCTACAGTGTTTGAGTTTATTTTTAAACAAGGAATCTGTGTGTATGTTACAGAATTAAAATCCAGTTTTAAAGAACTGCTGTGCACAATGCCTGGCACATTATAAACATTCAATAAGTGTTAATTCCTTTCCTTTGGCATAAAATCTCGAAATTACCTGCCAAGGACTTCAGGAGTGCTTTTCCTTTGCTCGAGAACCATCTTGTAGAATGAAAGACAATTTAAAATCCACATTCAATTCCACTGCAAACTTGCTGACTTGGATGTTTTTTCTCAAACCATGTCACGGAGTGGGACCCCGTCTGAGACCATGCATGACAATAAAAGCAGGGATGTCAGAATCATGGGACAGGCTGAGGTCAAATTCCAGGGAGATAGTAGACAGGATACAAACTCTAGAACATGAAATAGAAGTCAGGCGAGGATAGTGTGGGGACAGAGAGTAAGTCAAATAGCCATATAAGGCCAGGACTGAGAACTGGTCTAGGGAGCAGACAGGGAATCAGAGCTGTCAGCAGAAGTCTCTCTTCCCTGACCCTGTTCCTTAAACCTGGTGGTCTCACTTAGTCACTAGGGGTTTCAGCCATGAAAATTGGCTTCCTGGCACCGTACTCTCTTTCAGGGCTCCTCACTTGCCCTTAACCTGCTCTTTGCTTACTGTGATTTCATAGCTTTGGAGCCTCTACTTTTGGCTCCTATTTATGGTCCTAGTGGACTTGATGACACCACAGATGTGACCCTTGGCTCTTCTCAAACATGTTTTACCGGTACCTGATTGCACTCCTGGCTCTGAGTAACTGTTGATGAACTCAGCTCAACTAGGGCTCTCAGTTTCTTAACCCAGAGTCAGACTTCCTGCTTAGTACCAGCACCTCAGTAGATGGGAAATAAAGGAAAGGGCAACAGAAATTTTGTCCTAAGTTGTGAATGGATTGATATGAGCAATGTTGTATTGTACAGAGGTCTTTACTGAATGCTTGTGATCTCAGGGCCATGCCCCAGCTGGCTCTAAGTTGTCCTATCCTAGACCCAGCACCTGATGCCCCACAGCTAAGGAATGTCATGGAAAAGCATATTTATTTTCCATTGCAAATGACCAAAACCAAAACCTTAGGGTAAAAAAAAAATAAAATAAAATAAAAAAGTTCAACACTGTGATCTAATGCTCACTGTGCATAAACATATCAAACATCTAGTATCCTGTGTTTGATAGAGCTAGATGCCCATGATGTAGAAATTAATAAAACATTATTCTTAAGTTAAAAATACTCAGCATAATGCAAGGAACAGGCAGAAAAACAGATAAATCCCAGTACAATGTGGCAGGTGCTCTAAGAGAAATATTTATACAGTGCCCTGGAGTCTAGACATAGGAGGTGGTGATTTTGCAGAGGTGTGTTTGAGAAGGATTCCAAAGATGAGTAGGATTTCCAGGACAAAAATTTGGTGTATGAGGAGTTTGGGAGATGGTTGGTTTGGAGAGCTTTGTATTAAACGGAAGGAAAGCATTTGCAAAAGCAAAATAGCGCACGGTGTTTGAGGAACCTCAAAAATATCAGAATGGCAGGAGCTCAGGGTAAACAGGATTCAGAGAAGACACAGAAGTTGAGTTTTGGGAGGCAGCAGGGGGTGGACAAATTGTGAAATTTCTTCATAAGCAAAAATGTCAAAGACATTTATTTAATTGTTATATATATAAATAACATATATACATATACACACATATATAATCACACAAACACACACATATATATAATTGTATAAACTATATAAAATTGCATGTATGTGCGCATATCCATATTAAATTTCAACCTTCCCTCCACTCTGCACTTCTGTCCCTTTTATCCTGCTGTTTTT
>NW_007728451.1:6874-9537 GCF_000696425.1 Galeopterus variegatus | reverse complement strand
TCTACTAGAATGTAAGCTTAACGAAGACTGGTATTTTAAGGGATTTTTGTTTCTTTTCTTCACTGAAATATTTCAAGCACCTAGACCAGTGCCAGTCACATAGTAGATATTCAATAAGTGTTTGTTGAATAAATATCATGAGAAGGTGTTTGGACTTTTTCCTACAGGCAAGAGGAAAAACATGAAAATTTTGTTTTTGTTTGTTTTCAAATTTTGTTTGTTTCTTTGTAAGCAGGGAACTAGTTGTCATATATGTGTTTAACCACATAACCGAGAGCAGTGTAGAAGCAGTGTAAATGAAGGCTGGGAGTGAAAGGAGACTGGGCAGGAAGACCAGAAAGTTGTTTCAAAAGCCAGGAAGAAAGATAATAATGATTCAAATTGAGACAGATAGATTTATAAACAAATGCTCCTCCTAGAGGTAATGGTGTAAGGAAGAGAAACCATATATGGCCAAACAATTAGTAAAGTCCCTCCTTATTTCTGCACATTTACAGTTACCATCAAAGGCACATGTTAGCAAGATTCATCATGCTTATTTTCTATTTCAACCCCAAGAGACTATGATTTCTACTCTATTACACTTTTAAAGTGTGATAAAAGCTAATTGACAATTAATTTATATGATTACTACATGGATGCCTGGTTATTTTGACCTATGTGATATACATTATATGTCCTTATGATAGTAATTTATATATATTTGCTGGTTCTGAGAACTACCACCACTTAGTTTATACAGCATTTTCACATTTATTATCTTATTTCTGGTCATCCAAAGCAGGATTTGGATGTCGGATAGAGCTAGTCTCTAATTCTTGCATCACTACTCACTAGCGATGCAGCCTTGGTCAATGTGACATTTCGCTCTTAAATCTCCTCTTTTGATTTCCCTCAACTGTAAAACAGAGACAATAATAGGACTACCTCATAGATTGTGAGGATTAAATGAAATAACTTATGTCGAGTTTTGTAGAGAAGAAGAAATAATTTTTATCACTTAACAAATGATCAGCACTGTCAGAATTTGAACCCAGGTCTTTTCATCCCTAATCCAGGGTCTACTCTCCATTGCACTGGCTGCCTAAACGCAGGTGCATGTACTTGTACATGATAATAATGGCTACATCCACACATGTTCTTTACTTATGTTACTGCTAATTTTTATAGCAACATGTTGGCTTATTTCATAACACTTAGTAGACTTTGTATTTATTTTTATTTTCTTACTTCTTTTTTGTCTCCTGAAGTGTTAAGTGTCTCGTTAAATGCATTATAATCCTAGTGGCTTGCACAGTGCCTGGAACACACTAGACATTAAACAATATTTGCTGAATGAATGCAATTTATTGTAATTCCAAAAGCCACGTATTACAGACAAGAAGCTTATTGAGATTATGAAAGCTCAAAGANATGTTGGCTTATTTCATAACACTTAGTAGACTTTGTATTTATTTTTATTTTCTTACTTCTTCTTTGTCTCCTGAAGTGTTAAGTGTCTCGTTAAATGCATTATAATCTTAGTGGCTTGCACAGTGCCTGGAACACACTAGACATTAAACAATATTTGCTGAATGAATGCAATTTATAGTAATTCCAAAAGCCACGTATTACAGACAAGAAGCTTATTGAGATTATGAAAGCTCAAAGAGTTATTAAATAACTGAGCCAAGATTTAAACCTCTAATTCTGTGACTCCAGAGCCTGTTCCCTTTCTTCAGTGGTATAAAAGGATCTGGCCATGAGTCCAGGCAATTGGCAGGACTATATTATAGATATAACTGCAGTGAATATAATCCTTTTCCCATCCCAACTGGCTAGACAAGACTGGTTACATGAAATTTGAATTCTGAAACTGATTGTAAAGAGTTTTCTTGTCCTTAACCTCCTAGGGCTACTTAATTTTTAACAGTGTCAAAGCTATATACCAAGATAAAGAGAAATGAAATGCTAACATGGTAATTTTTTCCTTTCTTTTCTTTCTTTAGTTTTTAATGGGTAGCCTTAAGGCATTGCCTTTCTTTTTCCTATGATCATTTAATAAATTGCTTCTTTGTTAAATATTTTTTTTAAAAATAAAAATATATAAATTACACAAAGTTCAAAAGTTTCAAATGAATGACATATTTGAGGTGCAGTGGGTATTTGTAGTTCAGATGATTTTGTAGGGTATGATAAAGGAAACCTAGAAAGACTGACATGAGGAAAAGAAATGTGTTGTCTACCTTGATCATTTCTTTCCCCTCTTCTGTTACTATGCTTGGTACACTACGGGTGCCCAGAGAATATTTGTTCACTGGCTGAATAAAGCATTATCAAATAATTACTACATAAATACTGTTAACTTGTTCTAATCCTGAGACCACTGAGCCTGCTCTATTGTAAATACAGCTTGAATGACCATAAAATTCTGAGGATATATCTAAAATACTAAAATAATAAAATAGTACAGCTAGAAACAAGCTAGCCTAGCCTTTCCCCAATATAGATAATAAAACAAGCCGAAAGAGATAGAATAAATGTCTGTACAGTTGGTTGGTACCAGAGGTAAAAACAGAATCTATATCTCATTCTTCAAGAGTAACTTCTTCTGCTCTACCTTATTCTAAAACCTGGGGTCTCAAAATTAACTAGAGAGGACCCCCCAAAACGATATTTTTTTT
>NW_007728451.1:0-6555 GCF_000696425.1 Galeopterus variegatus | reverse complement strand
GTACAGTTGGTTGGTACCAGAGGTAAAAACAGAATCTATATCTCATTCTTCAAGAGTAACTTCTTCTGCTCTACCTTATTCTAAAACCTGGGGTCTCAAAATTAACTAGAGAGGACCCCCCAAAACGATATTTTTTTTTAATCGTAGACACACTCATACTTGCACACACCCATGAATCTAGAACAGCACAAAAAGCACTAGCCTGAAAATTAAATGGAAAAAAAAATGCTGATTTAAGTCCTATTTCTCGTAACTTTTTACTGCATGACCTTTGGAAAAATGACTTACCTCTCTTAATTTTCTCATCTCCTGTAACAGATTAGCTTAGATCAGTGTTTTGTGGTCCATTTTCCTTCCTTCCTTGTTTCTATTTGTAAGTAGCAGAAACTTTTTTTTTTTTTTAAGAAACAAAATCTTCTGCAGAATTCCAAAATATCAAACAGATAAAGTCCATCTCTTGGCTAAAGTCAGAGACGTAGAAGGAAAGGTCCCAGCATCTTGCCTACCCCACCTTCCCTACCTTCAAAGGTCTTTCTCTCTCTTCCATCCTGTGATTCTAAGATTCATCAGTATCCATTCCAAGGAAAGGAAAAGGGCAGACTCACCTGCAACTCCTTAAACTTTGCATTTCAGTTGAATGACTAAGATCAGAGACTTGGAGCAAGAACAAAACCCATCTCTGCTAGCATCTGGGCACAGGTCTTGGCCAAAGAGATAAATAAGGCTTGGATGTAGCTATATTAAATTGGCTATCAAAAGAAGGACTTGATGGGGCTTTAAAGGAATGTCAGTTCTCTCCCAGGTACCATTGGGTCTCTCTGGGTTGTGGAGTATGATACGTCCCAGAGAGCACCTGTAGTCATCTTGGCTGGCTGCCTGGGCTCAGGACTAGAGAGGATGCCAGCTTTGTTTAGGTAGAGGTGATTTCCATTGGCCCTGCTTCCATTATATTCCTGATCTCTTGTCTGCTTCCAATAAGATATTCTCAAAGTGAGTGAAATTCAAGACTGGTTTTTGGCTCCAAAATATGAAACAATTTTAGACAACAGCAGTTACCTTTGTAAAGTACTAAATATTTTACAAAAAGCTTCTGGGTGACTCCAGGGGTTGAAACTAGGACTAAATGAGTAAGAGAGGAGAGAGAGAGAGAGAGGAGAGAGGGGAAAAGAGAGAGAGAGAGAGAGAGAGAGAGAGAGAGAGAGAGAGAGACTGGTTTTAGGAAAACCATAGTATGTCCAGAAGTAGAATGGATGCCCCAGAAAGGAGTAAATTCCCTGTCACTGGAAGTGTTTAAGCGGTAGATGATACACTTGATAGTGATTTAAGATTTAAAAGACAGTCTGAATTAGTTGACCTTATGGGTCCCTTAAAATTCCAAGTTTCTGATTCTGTGAAATAAAGAGAAAAAGGAAAGGAGATGGGTACTAACAATTTTTGCTGTGTGGATTGGGCCTTTTGCATGCTTTACTTCACAATGTCCTCACAGTTCTTAACATTCTTAAATGCATTTTCAGATGAGAAAATGGAATTTAGGAGAAGCAGCTTGCCAAAGTTCACACAGAGAGCTCATGGCAAAGCTGGAATTTTAATTAAGATATTCCAGTATCCAAAGACCATGCTCAGTCTTTTCATGCCACTGTCCCCATAAAGACATGAAAAATGGATGGCAATGGGAAAAAAGAAAATCATCTGATATCCCTCATCTTTCAAAAGTTCTATGTGCAGGATGTTTCAATGAAAAACAACCTTCTGTTATTTGACTAGGACCAGATTTCCCTCATGTACATGTTTTGTTTTTGATTTATCAAATATCCAACTTGAAAAGACTTGAAGTCTATTTGGGGAGGGACATGAAAGGGCCTGAAGGAAGTGGGCATTGTGTAAACCCACAGGACACTGTGGCTTCTTTCAAGGATTTGTGAAAGATGGTGGCCACACCCTGTTTATGTTGGAATCTCTTCAGCTTGCATCCAGATGAGAAAAATCTGCAGCAGTTTCCCTTCCCCACCAGTTTATCTTCTGTCAGAGCCAGAGTCTCCTACTGTGAAGCTAAACAAGTTGCACACCCTCCTCAAATTCCCAGCTCTTGGCATTATGCCTACATTCTTGGGTCTTTCTAAGGCATGAAATTGGGGAAAGGATCACTATGACCGATGCAGTAGTTTTCATGTAATTAAATCTTTTCTAGGAAAAAAAAAAAAAAAAAAAAAACAAAGACAAAAAACCTCAAACCAAAACCCAAACAATTCTCTGGCTTCTTATTCTTTATTGCAGAGTGAAAGGTATAAAGATAGGATGCTAGAAGACTGTAGAGTTTTATAATTTCTGCTTCCCTTCCTCATCCTTCAGAAAAGATCCTCTTATTTTTTGATACTTAAAACATCGTCAGTAGAATCAACGAGGCATCCTTTCATGCCATCTTCACCCCTAGGCAACTTTTTTTTTTTTTTGGTCGGGCAATTTTAATGTGATTATTTGTTATCTGTCACAGTCTTCTAACTGGTCTTTTTGCCTCCAGACTCTCTCCAACTCAATCCTTTCTCCTTAATCTGCAGGTGGATCTTTCTAAAGTACAGATACAATTATGTCATTCATTGCTTAAGAATGTCTCAGTGACATCCAAATTCCTTATCCTTATCCTCAAAGCCCTCACCACCCAGTGATGTATGGTGAATGTGGCATGGAAATCAAAGAGGAAAAATATGAACAAAAGGCCTTTAGATGTGGCAAGAAGGAAGGAAGCTATGGTCTTTCCAGCATAGAGTTAATAGAATGCTGGGGGTGGAACTGGTAAATCTCAGATAGGGGTATCTGGAATGGGTCTTGGAGGAAATTTGAGTAAGGCCAGGTACTGAAGAAAGTGATATGCCAATAGCTACTGCAGCTGGCAATGCCAAGTGAAGGATTCTCAAGGTTGGGGAAACGGGTACAGGTTTGGAGACTGGAGCAGAGTTCCTAGAGAGGGACACTGTGTGGCAGTGGTTCTCAGCCATGGCTGCTCAGCAGATCACAACTAGTCACTGGTGGGGCCAGAATTTTAGCCTGTTCCTCCAGCCATGGGAGAAGAAGGCTGCATGAGAGCACAGAGGCAAGCAGTAATGGGAAGAACAAGGGACCCCGAAACAGGATGAGAGGGCCTTAAAGTGGGAGATGGAGGCACAGAGGACAAAGTTATAGGATTTTATACTTTTGCTTACAGCTGGTCTTGTCTGTCTTTTTAAATAGCTGTTTTAGCTCGCTGAAAATAACACAAAAGTTTATTTACTTATTTTGCTGGATCCAGGGCCTTAAAGTGGGAGAAGGTGCCCTCTGAAATCTGGTCTCAGTCTTATAATAGATCTATAAACTAGCATTGTACAACCTAGAAAACAGTTGCCCAGCCACATCTGTCTGGTATCTGTGGCCCTCTCCACATAGTGTCTATTGTCTACTCTTTGAAGAGACTCTAACCCTTTTATCCCGCTTGGAGTGAGCCTCTTCTGGGAAGCCGCAATGCTGTGGTAGCCTCCACCAAGACGGCCCACCCTAGGCCTTGATTTTAAAAGCCTTTCTGAGACCACAGGCAAGCCTGGAGCCACCGGGAATCATGCATCCAATCGTCTCATGCATTGCCAAGCTGAGCTGTCCCTTAAAATAGACCTGAAAACTATCCAGAGCTGATGTGACTTGGGAAAAGTACAACCACCCTGAACTTAATCTTAAAAGTAGCATTTTGATGGCAGCACTCAATTTCAAGGAGAAAAGCCAGCTATGTTTGGAGGCAGGCAGTTAGGCTGGTGAATGTTCACTGGAGAGGGCTTCCCAGATGGATCCCAGATGGTGGGAAGGCTCACAGGGAAGGCCGTAAAAAGCCAGACAAATAGAGGACTCTTCAACCTACCTGGATGTTGACAGTTTGGGGAGGTAAGAGGGAAAGAGATAAGAGGACAGCTATAGGTTAGCAAGTATCTGTTTGTTTTACTGAATCATTAATTAGCATTGAAAATCTAAAATTAGTTTTGAAATTCTCTCTGCCAGAAGGAGCAGAGAGATAGAAAAAAACAAACAGGTTCCCTCTGTGCACTGCCTACACTATACCTTCGATAGAGGTCTCAAGACATCACCCTTCTCAAGCTGATCACCAACAGATTTGGGCAATTAGCTTAAAAGCAACCATACCTTTTGGCAAGAAATGTATGCTCAGTGACCGTCTCCTGAATTGAATAGGACAACTTTTTATAAAGGGACTTTTTAAATATAATAGCTCTATCAAGATATTAGCTGCAAAGTTTGGAAACAGCAGTTTTACAGAGCAGCATAATAAAATGTACAATGAAGGCAGAGAATGACTTCTCACTTATCCATTTATTGCCTGTCCTCAAGACCAAATTTCAAACTCAGTAATGCAAGACACATTTCTGGATTGGCTTTGCCTCCCTGTGATTGTTTCATTTTTTATATGCTTCTCAAGTCAACATTTATTTAGCCCTCTATGTTTAAGGGCACTGGACCAGGTATGGTGGCAACCAGAAAGATAAATCAGATGGCTTTGATGTCCCTCCAAATTTCCGGGATACACAGTCTTGATCTCTATTCCTTCATCCACTTAAAACTCTATGCCACACCAGTCATATGATTCGAAAGCTCCATCCCAGACCTCACCATAACTGGAAACTGCTTACTTCTAAAATCTCAACCCCTAAAATTTCCCTTTAACAAAACTTCCTGTTTTTCTTCACTGAAACTCCCAGTAAATCTATTCCTGGTTTCCATGATTTTTTGCTCCTCAGACCCTCCCAAATTTCTAAACACATTATCCCAGCCCTAAGTTATTCCTACCACTTTCCCTCACCATGTTCTTCCATTTTCAGGAATATCCATAAGCTTAGTTAGGCTGCTGATGGTCTTAGCTATTTAAATAGCTCTTATCCCACAAGGACATTAACTGCCACACAAAGTGTTTTCTGAGCCTCTTCTTGATTCTCTATTCTAGTCTCCAGGATAACCTTTCTTGACACCCTCAATTGGATATGATTTCTTCCTCTTCTGGACAGTCATTTCTTGTACCTGTTACTCCCTGGTGGCAGTCATCACTCTCTGACTCAGATAATAATTGTCTACTTATGTACTTTCTCTCTGAGGTCTTTTAGGGTTGAAATTTTTTATTCATCTTTGTTTCAGTGTCTAGCATAGTGCCTTGTGTCAAATAAACGCTTAGTGACTGTTTCCCGAATTGAATAGACAAGTTTTCTACAAAAAGTTTTTAAAAAATAGCTTCATCAAGATATTAGCTGCAAAGTTTGTAGTTTTTAAAATTATTATTTATTTTAAATTTATCAATATACAATGTAGTTGATTTTTGTGGCCCTTTACCAATTCTTCCCCTTCCTCCTTCTCTCTCCCCGCATCAACATCATATCTGTTCACTTATCTTAGCAAGTTCAAGAAAGTATTCTGATTGTTGTGTCTTTTCAAAGTTTGTAGTTTTTAAAAACAATAGTTTTAAAGAGAAGCATAATAAAATGCACAACAAAGGTTATTAGTTTTCTATTGCTGGATAATGAATTCATAAAATTTAGCAGCTTAAAACAACCTACATGCATTATCTCATAATTTTGTAGGTCATAAATCCAGCACAACTTAGACAGGGTTCTTTGCCTATGTCTTCCTCCTGAACAGGGTAAGAGAGGATATTGAGGTTGTTTAGCTCTACCTACCTCTTCAAACAGAATGTCACTTCTTTCTGCACCATGTGAAGTAAGGAGAGATATTTTAATGTCCGTTTTGCAGATGAGAAGTAATAGGTTAAAGTTACTTGGAAAGTTTGTTGCTTAGTTCAAGGAGAAATTTTTCATATAGTCAAAATTTTCCTATTTATCCAGAGAAACAGGGACTTATCAGGAGGTTGTGAACTTTCAGGGTTAAGAGAACTTCTGCAGACAGAGCAGAGGTGATTTATTCAGCCTCTCTCAGATGTGCATGTCAATCTACTTGAGGTATAAGCTCGGCTGAAGTGGAAACTATTTAGGAAAAGGAATATCCTGTTTGGATCATTGTGGGAGAGGTGTTAGCATTCTGCCTTCTTGGGTGACGTTGGTGGGCATGCATGTCTAGTCCCCCATCTGCTACCGGTTTGCTAGGTCACCTTCAGCAAGTGCAACCTGAGCTTCTACTCCCTCACCAGTAAGATGAGGGGCTCAGAGTCAAGCCACCATGAAGACCAGATGTTCATGGATATAAACTTTAAAGAGTTCCACACATCACTGTCCCTAGTCAGAGCACCACCTTTGTCTGTGTTAACGTTTCTGTTGCTGCAGAGTATTGGAATGGGCCTCCCTCTACTGGTTAGTAGGAGCCTAACAGGATTTCATGTTTTGGTGTCTCATTGTAACAGATATAGCAGACGTATATAAGACTTTGTTCCATTTTACATGCCACTTCATATTCATTGGTTAATTTGGTCTTCTTCATAGGCATGTAATATATTCCTGACAATCTGTATGTAACTTGAATTTAGTACAAGTCATATTTTAAATGCATAAAAAGAAATGACTATTTCAAGGAAACCTATGGTGA
>NW_007728450.1:344494-346872 GCF_000696425.1 Galeopterus variegatus | reverse complement strand
AATTCCTGCAGTTTTGTTTTTCTGGGAAATACATTGTTTCTCCTTCATTTATAAAGGATAGCCTTGATGAGCATAGTATTCTTGGCTGGCAGGTTTTTTTGTTTGTTTGTTTGTTTTTATGTTTGTTTCCTTTTAGTATTTTCAAATATCCTATTCTCTTCTGGCTTGTAGAGTTTCTGTTGCGAAGTCTGCTGTTAGTCTGATGGAGACTCCCTTATAGCTGACTTGATGCTTTTATGTTGCTGTTTTTAGGATTATTTCTTTGTCTTTGAGTTTTGACAGTTTGACTATAATGTATCTTGCGGAGGACCCTCTTGTATTGAATCTCTTTGGGGATCTTTGAGCCTTTTGAATCTGAAGGTCTGTGTCTGTCCCTCTACCTGGGATGTTTTCCACTGTTATTTCATTGAATATGTTCTCGATGCCTTTTCTTTCTCCTCCCCACCAGGAACTCCCATGATTCAGATGTTTGTATGTTTAAGGTTGTCCACTATCTCTCTTAGATTTACCACATTTTTAATTTTTTTTTTGTCCACGTGAGTTATTTTGAAGACTACCTTCAAAATCAGAAATTCTTTCTTCTGCTTGCTCTAGCCTGCTGCTTATGCTCTCCATTGTGTTTTTTATTTTGTTGAATAACTCCTTCAGTTCCATGAGTTCCACTACATTCTTTTGAAAATTATTAATCTCTTTCTAAACTTGCTCTTTCATATCCTGCAGAGTTTTGCTCTGTTCCTTGTGTCACTGAACTGTGTATTCTTGTATCTTACTGAGTTTAGTTAAGAGTTTTACTCAGAATTCCTTTTTNTATACAAGAAATCATTTAGAAAATATATGTAATTAACTATTCCACTTAAAATAGGTTAATAAAAATTTTTAAATAACCTAAAATTTCAATATAAAATATTTACTATATGTAAGAAGATACCTGTATAATTTTTTTATTTTTTCCGACCAGTAAGGGGATCACAACCCTCAGCATGGTGTTGTTCGCACTACACTCAGCCAGTGAGCACACCAGCCATCTCTATATAGGATCTGAACCTGCGTCCCCGGTGCTACCAGTGCCTCACTCTCCTGAGTGAGCCATGGGGCCGGCCCAAGACACCTGTATAATTTTAATTTGCTATATTATTTATCTATTGTCACATAACAAATTATCACAAACTCAATGATTCAAAACAATACACATTTATTATTGCAGAGTTACTATGGATCAAGAGTCTAGGCATGGCTTAGTTGGGCCCTGTACTTTACAAGACTGCAACCAATATGTTGGCCTGGTGTGCAGACTTATTTCAAAGCATGATTAGGAAAGGATGGTCCTTGAAGATCACTGGATGTTTACAGAACTTAGTTCCTTGAGGCCTTAGACTAGGGGCCTCAATTTCTTGCTGGCTATCAGCCAGAGGTTGCACTCAGTTACTTACTGTATGGGTCTCTAAACTGGTATTGCATATTAGAATTTGCTTTATCCAAGCCAGCAAGAGAGAGTGTCTTCTAGCAAAATGGAAGTTGCAATTTTAGGTAGCGTAATTATGAAAGTAGCATCCCATCAACTGTGACATATTCTGTTCATTAGAAGCAAGTTACAAGTCCTACCCACATTAAAGGAGAAGTGATTACAAGAGTGTGAATACCAGGTCATGAAGACCATTTGGGGATACATCATGTCTCATTAGAGTTTAAAAATAAACAACAATATTTAAATAATGTTTATGGGTTAAAATACTAAACATTTAAGAGTGTCAATTTTCTTAAAATTACCAATATTTTGGATTTAATCCCAGTTAAAAATAACTTTTTTTGATGAAATTGACAAATTATACTAGCTTGTCTGCGAATTAACTATGTAAGAAAAATCAGGAAATATTTGGAATAAAGAAAAATAATAGAGGAATAAAGTAACTACCAGTTACTAAAACATTTATTAATATTGACCAAAAACATAGTTTGTAACTAGAAAGAAAATGAAGAGTGCATAAATAGTCCCTAATATATACTAGATTTTTCTCTGTGATTAAAATGATCCCTTAATACCAATATAAATTTAAGATGGATCAAAGATATACATTGATATTATGACAGGAAAACAAATTATTAGAAGGAAACCTGATTAAATAATTTTATAATTTTCAAGTTCAGAAGACCTTTCTAAAGCATTACCTAAAACCAGAAAAACTTAGAATAAGAGTCTGACAAAGGGATGCTGTAAGAATTTATAAAAGTTATTTTATTTATTTTATATTTATTTTTATTTCATGAAAAATACCAAATAAAAAAATGAAGTATGGATAGATTTGCAAAACATATGATTAACTATAACTAGAATCGACAAAAATTTTAAAATATCTGTTTGGAAAGATGCTAAAATTCAA
>NW_007728450.1:342378-343702 GCF_000696425.1 Galeopterus variegatus | reverse complement strand
ATGGACAAAAACTTGAATAAACACTTCTTAAAAGAAGACATACACATGGCCAACAGATATAGTTATCCCCCCTTATCCTTGGAGAATACGTTCCAAGACCCTCAGTGAATGCCTGAAACTACAGATAGTACCAAACCATAAATATACTATGTTTTTTTCCATACATATATACCTATGATAAAGTTTAATCTATAAATTAGACATAGTAAGAGATTATCAGCAATTATTAATAATAAAATACAATTACAGCAATATACTATAATAAAAATTGTATAAATGCTCTCTCTCTCCCCCAAAATATCTCATCGTATTGTGCTCACCCTAATTCTTCCTGTGATGAACAAGGAATAGAGCAGGATGTCTCAAGGTTTTATCACACTACTGAAAATGGCACACAATTTAAAACACTTTATTTCTGGAATTTTCCTTTTAGTATTTTCAGGCCGACGTTGACCTTGAATAAATGAAATTGTGGAGAGCGAAACCTCAGATAAGAGGGGACTACTATATATATATATATATATAAAAATGCTCAACTTTACTGATCATCAGGAAAATGCAAATGAAAACCATAACAAGGTATCACCTCATACATGTTAGGATGGCTATTCTCAAAAAGACAAAAGATAACAAATGTTGGTGAGAATGCAGAAAAAAGGGAACCCCTGTAGAATGCTGGTAGTAAAACAAAGAGCTTCAAAACAGACTACATAGAGAAGAAAGCAGATGTCTAGGACTGACATAAAAATTATGTGAATAAGAAATTGACTCAGAGTCAAGCAATAAACTTAGAAACAAAGGTGNGTGAAAAGTGTAAATGAGAGAGCTCTTCAGGGACAAGCATAATATTTCTCTTTAAGGAAGATTCAAAAACAATATGTAATAATAATCTGTGCAAGCATTTAGGAAAAAATATCCAACTACCTAAGAATACTAAGAAGATACTGAGATGAGTAGGGAGAAAGGTGAAAGAGCCAATAAACATAATGTGTTTAATAAATACCTACATAGTTTATATTTGACCATAATACAATTGTTATAAACATTAATACAGAATATTTTTAAACAATTATACCAGTGCAGCTTTGTGATATGGAAGGATTATGAAACAGTATCTATAACTGTTAGTTAATTTAATCTTTAAATATATATTGAGTGCTCATTTCTTACATGCCATTTTAAAAACTAAGGATTCAAAACTAGTAAATTATAATCCCTGTCTTTAAGATTCCAGAATCTAGTGATAGATATGACCAAATAATAGCAACAAAAACTGCATTAAAAGACTACAGAAGCACAGAAAGGGGAGCTTTTCATTTTTTTT
>NW_007728450.1:338197-341351 GCF_000696425.1 Galeopterus variegatus | reverse complement strand
TTTTTGAGACCGGCCGCACCGCGCTCAGCCAGTGAGCACTGTGAGCACACCGGTCATCCCTGTATAGGATCCAAACCTGCGGTGGGAGCGCTGTAGCGCTCCCAGTGCCGCACTCTCCCGAGTGCGCCACGGGCTCGGCCCAATAATAAATTATTTTAAACAAATATGGTTTTTGCAAAGTAATCTGAAATACAATTAAGCCATATTTACTATTATTGCTAATCATGTAAAAAACCAGTTTTCTAATAAAGACATCAAAATTACAGGGTGAAAATAGTGGAGAAATTATCAATATAAAGAGAAATAATAAATCAGCAGAACTGCCTTGTTAAATGTGATAACTTCAAAACTTACAGGTTAAGCTTTTATTTGGATTTGGAAATGGAATTTTAAGTTAGTAACTAATGTCTATTTTTATGTACAAAAGCTCTAATGGCAAGGGGTCCAACTCCGGAATTGTAAATAGGTAAAAATCGGCTGAGTTTCAGAAATGTGATATAATTTTATTTCAGTTAGAAAAGGGCACTAAAATTCAATTTAATACCAAAATTTATTTTTTGAATAGTAAAAAGATTATTTTCAAAAGGACAATCACTGATTCAGAGAAACTATTATGTAATGTAAACAAGGGAAAACTGACGAATCCCAAGGAGGTATATTTTTCCAGAGATACTTTAGATTTAAATGCACCATCCTGCTCCAGCTTTAGAATGAAAACACAAAATGAATGATAGTTTCGTATATAGGATTGAAGTGGTTAGGTTATGGGGTTTCAATCAACAAAAACCAATCTAAGCAAAAAGTCCCAAAAGTTTTTATGAGAATATGAAGACTACAAGGTAGTCCTCAGAACAGGGATATATAAGTAATAGGAACAAAAAAACTGCATTGGTCTAACTTAGATCAAATGTTTACCCCTTACTCAAAAGAAGGTAGATATGGTAGCCCATGATCAAAACTGAGGGTATTCCATGATCAAAAATATAACTGTTAGCTAATCTATTTTTAGATCCACTCCCTGAAACTGTGCATTTTACAAAATGATAAAAGTATAATACTGATGCCCTAATTGTTTATATAGCCTCACTGGGAATCTTAGAACCTTAATATGTTTTAACATTAGGAAAGTTCTTTTTAGGAGAAAGATCAAACAATTTAATCCCTTAATTGACATTTTAGAAATCAAAGAAAGTAGAGAGTTTTTCACAAAGTAGGACATGATGTCAATTCTCAAATTTCATCACACTTATTCAGAGATAGGGTGAAAATGGTAATGAATCATAATTAAATGAAGAGCAAAATTCCCAAAGGGACATCTACTCTCCAAGTAGATATAAAATGAAGAGAGGCTTTTCATAGGACAGTAATATGAACTCTACAGTCATCCAAAATTCACAATTCCCCTAACTAGTTTTATCTCATGTCCAATGAGAAGTTAAGGCAAATTTTTTTTAGCTAGAGATGAATTCCTCAGATTTGCCAGGCAATATGAATTGTGATCACTACCTTAGGTTTTCTGCAGAATTATGTGAATGCCAGTCCAGAAACCACAATCTTGTTATAAAGAAAAAAAACACTTCAATCATCTACCTGTTGATCAATACAAGGCTGTGAACAGAAGATCTAGCAGGCAATACTATGAGTAAAATACTAAGTGTTTTCTTAAGAATTGACAGGAAGAAAATGTACATTTTACCAGTAAATGTGTCCTTTGAGTCTTTGAAAACCAAAAGGAAGGACCATGAATACCAATCTAATTACTTAGCCATTTTCTCATAACTTTATATAAACTGTGATAAAGTGTTGAAAGGCACAGGGGTACCGGTCAGTCAGGTCTGGGCTTACATCGCCCACCCTGTACTAGTTATGTAGCATCACATCTTCAATTTTGTGTTTCATTACACATAAAAGTGATCAACAAAACCATTGAGAGTACTCAGCGAAACAATGTAAGTAAAGCACCTGTCACAGATCGTGATACATAGTAACTCTTCAGAAGTATCCCTATTATAATTCTAATAGTATAAGTGATTACAAAAGCACTAATCAAGGCATTGATATACAATTGAGTGTATTTCAAATAACGCCAAACTAAAGCAAAACCAATTTTTGATGATGCTACTTTTTTCTCTCACTTTTAAATTCACTGAGGCTTAGCATGGAATTGGAGGTAACAGCAAAACTGAACTACCTACCTCGGGCCGGCCCAGTGGCGCACTGCTATAGTGCGCTGCTTGGGAAGCGCGGTGGCGCTCCCGCCGAGGGTTCGAATCCCACATACAGACCAGCGGCTCAGCCAGTTGAGCGAGGGGTGGGAGCAACACCGAGGGTTGCGATCCCGTGTTGCGATCCCGTGGCCGGTCATGAAAAAAGACAAAAAGGGAAGAAGAAAAAACAAAACTGAAGTACCTAAGTTCACTTGAAAGTGAAGCTTAGAAACAGGCATATCATGTTTTCTGGGATGGTAAAGGAAATGTCATGAATTCCACTAATAACTAGTCTGTGTCCACAACTGTACAGTATGTTAAACTATACCAATATGAAACAAAGAGTTTATGTGATTCTAGCAGTCCCTGTGCCTCCATCTTGTAAATAAAGCACGGCTGTGAATGAGCTTTGGCCTCATGCCACTTCTAATGGCACTGTTGTCAGACTTTTCTTAATTGCTCTCAATTGAGAGATGTGTGGATTTTATGTAAATTTCACTAGGAGATCCTATGAGATTTGTATTGTATGAGATTAGTATATTAGTAACCTTCCATGGCAGAGGATGGGGAAGTTTAATGTAGAGGCTTGTAAGAACTGTAGTAACTTGAAAAAAATGAGGTTTACTTATGTTTTCCAAGATTCTTGATGAAATGACTGAGAGAATAAAAATAGTGAGTGAATTTGGGATGGGTCTATAAAGCACAGTAAATTTAAATTCCATGTGACTTTATTTTAGAAATTCTGCTACTTATAGTACTAACAGGAACAGATTGGAAGAAGCTTAAATTGGCCTTCATCTCTCTTTAGTCTATAGAAGAAGTTAGTGGAAATGGTTTTATTAAAGCACTATTAACACTCACTGACTTAGAGGAAGACAGAATAAAAACAAATATCAGGATGTAAATGAGGGCAGGAGTCTTCAGAGGCCACCTATTCTGAACTCTGA
>NW_007728450.1:335958-336774 GCF_000696425.1 Galeopterus variegatus | reverse complement strand
CCATGGAGCTTACAACACATACACAGTCCACTCAGTGGGAAGACTAGTAAGAATGTCCCTGGGGTTTTCATTACCAACGGCTCCTATCAAGTTCAGCTCTGTGGGGTCCTCAAAGTAATGTGCTGTTTAAATGGATTTGTCTCTGTGTGTTTCTGTCCAGGATCTTTCTTAGAAGTAAATGCACTTTAAGTTCTAAGAATGACAATTATAATCTTCTCAATTAGCTAATCAAAATGGGAATTAAGCTCATGCAAAATCAATTATTCAAATAATAATATTACTATAGTGCAAGATGCAGGAAAATGATATGTTTGGAATTTTAGAAATAAATTAATTTTATGAAGACAGAATAACATGGCAGGGTGTCACAGCAAGCCTAATATTTCAGAACCTGAAATTTTAATTTAATAAAATCTGTATTTTACTGATAAATCCCTAAATAACAATGTTTCCCTTTTTTTGCCAATGATTTATCTCTGTATAGTGAAACCTCAATAGCTCAATACTAGCAGCAATAGTACAATTAGAACCATCTGTAAAATTCAGCATGTAACTGTGAGCTTAACATTCTGCCTGTTTTAATAAGCACTGGTGGCATTACAATAACAACCTACAAGTCAGATAAGAATGTAGTGCTGGAAAATCCAATTGAATCAAATAGCAAATCAATTATAACATCCAGTAATTCCTGATAGTATTATTTAATAAGTTAGCATCAGGAAGTATTATTTTAATTATGGTTTAAAGAATAACAATGTTGATTTTAGAGGTAAGGGGGAAATATTATTTATTGCACACGATGATAATCACTATTCA
>NW_007728450.1:334067-335310 GCF_000696425.1 Galeopterus variegatus | reverse complement strand
TTTTTAAAAGTGAGTTTTATATTTTATAATGCCAAACAATAGACTTTAGGTTAAATGCTTTCCAAATCAATTGTACTTTGAATAAAAATATCACCAAAAGATTTGGAAGAATATAGAGTATTGGAGACATTATTGAATGTGGAATCGGGAGAGCAGGATTACACTCCAAATTGTGGCATAAAAGATGTTTAAAGATATCCACGGATTTGATCATTTTTAACGAAATATTTAAAGCCAAAGACATTTAGAAATATTTTTTTGTACTAACTTTAGACTTAGAGAATAGTTGCAAAATTCTACAGAGTTTTCATGCATGCCTTCACCAACTTTCTCTAATATTACCATTTTATATAATCATAGCACAGTGGTCAGAAAGAGGAAATTAACTTTGGTATAACACTGTTAAACTAAAGCATTTATTAAAATCTTGCCAGTATTCCACTTATGGTCTCTTTTTGTTCCAGGATTAAACCCAGGATTTCACATTGCATTTAGTTATTTCTCAGTCTTCTGTAGTTTGTAATCAGTTCCTCAGGCTCTCCTTGTGTTTGATGACCTTGACACTTTCAAAGAATATTGATCATGTATTTTCTCTAATGTCAGCCAATTTGGATGGGTCTGATATTACTGGAATGAAGTTAATATTATATAGCTCAAAAATACTCCGTTTTGTTCAAGTGTATAAAAGCATTGGCACATCAAGAAAATGTTCTTATATTAATTTTTAAGGGATTGGAAAAGATAGTTCCTTAATATCAGTAGAATTAGAGCAGAGATTTTTTAATCATATTAAAGGAAAGAAAATGATTGATTGATGGTGATGGGAAGTCAGAAACAACTATGTGATCCTCACTTCTGTAAGCCAATTATTCCAAGACTGGTTTATAATATGTGTAAGTTATGCTTATTCTTATTCCAATAATAAATATATTTCCCCATCCTATACCTCAATAAAGCAATATTAAATTTTTATCCCTGATCAGGACTCCAAAATATATTATTTTATTACTTATGTTTTTCAGTCTAAAACCATTTATTAAATATAAATAACAATAAATATTCAGGTTCTAAAAACAGAATAGTGAAATAAATATGACAAAGGCCATATTTCACAGGTATACTTCTATAGTAGAAACATAAAGAATATATAGAACGTTATAACATGAGACAAAATTTAACAGAATTGAAAACCAACACAAAAACTATGTTCTGGAAAACAGATATAAGGTGGTAAATAAATTCT
>NW_007728450.1:308178-333759 GCF_000696425.1 Galeopterus variegatus | reverse complement strand
TCTCTGCATGTTAGTATTTTTAGCTGCAAGTAGAGCAGATACTTGCAATAATGAATGTGCACCTTATTTCCAATAATTCAAGAAAACACACCAGTTTTACATTTCATTACGTTCATTATTTGTTTTCAAATTTTTGTCATAGAACCAGGACTGAACAATTACTGGTAGAAGAAACAATTGATTTTGGTGTTTCCTTTTAGCTAGAAAATCCCAGAAGAACTGGGAATAGGAATAGAATAGGGTTTTACAAAACATTTCCATCGTGCCCATTATATGCCTTGGTACAGAATTAAAAATAAAAGGGAATAGAGTCAATTGGGAGCTATAGCAATGATAATGAATTCATGTTATTTATTAATTAACACACTAAATACTGACTGAGATCCTATGAAATGCTATGTATATCACATAAAAGGAAATTAATATCAAAGACTATTCATCTTTTCTCTGGCCAAAATTTAATAGTTCTCTATAGCCTCTATCATTGGAAATATTTTAAATTGATGTTGGCTAATATCTCATTTTGAATTGTTAAGAATGTTACCAATTTAGAGAAAACTGTGTTCAATTAAAAAATACACCTGGAAAGATGATGTTCTTTGATATCATAGTGACCAGAAGAACATTTGAGTTTTCTCTTCAGCCTTAATCTCTAATCCTCTAAAAGCTTTGAGGCTGAATGAATGCTGTCATGGTTACTTAGATTCTGAAGTGGCGATAGTGAAGGGAGAGCAGACCTGACCACCTCTTCACGGCAATAACCACATTGCAAGCATCAATCGAATTCCCCATAGCATGCAGGAAAGTAAAAGTGAGATATTTCTTCTCCATTCACTTATGCCCTACAGAATTGGAAATCTGAATTTAATGTCACTTCTGTTCATGAAATACCTTTGTTGTGAGTCAGTAGTTTTATGGTTAATGGCAGTCACATTGAGTGGTCTCTGGATTCTCCTTTGAATCCTTTGAAAACAAAGAACCAAAGAGCTTTCTTTGTCTACATAATTTAGGCCTAGTTCACATCAGCATTATACGTGGACTTTGAGGTTCCTCTTTTAGAAGAGGGGAAGCAGTCCTTTCATTTTGTGGTGGAAAGAAAAACCTTCCCTAAGCTCCACATAGCTCCCCTGTTCTTCCTTCTCATGTTGCTTTTTCATGGCCATTCCTTTCGTTCAGGCAAAATGAAAGTGTTAACATATTAAGTCATATTAATCCCAGGATTAATTAAAGTTTGTTTCTTATTCAGTTAATTAATTCAATGAACTCATATCTATATTGAACTTACAATAGTAAGCACTTACTCTAATTTCTGGAGTTATTTCAGTGAGTAAGACAAACCTGGCCCTTGCTCTCACAGAGCTTATGTCTAATGAAAGAAATTTTGTCAATTTAATTAACAAAATACAATTTTAAATATGTACTGAATAGAGGAAACAATAGGGTGGATAAGAAGGACCCAGCCAGTGCAAAGGCAGGTGAATTACTGTTAGAGGAAAAAGAACCTATATATTAAAATTCCTTGATGCATGGAGGAGCTTGGCAAGTTTAAGGAATAGAAAGAAGGCTGGTTGGATGAAAGGTGGAATCATTCCCCCAGTTAAAGGAAGGCACTGATGTTGTAAAATTTAACACTATAATCTTATTAGGTTAACACAATAAAAGTTTATTTTTCACTCATGCCACAGAACCAATGCTGATTGAATGGTTCTCCTCCTAACACTGGTTCATCAATCATTTGTATCTATTGCATATGGTATAAAGAGCTTCCAAGTTTACTGTTTGAGGGCCAAAAGGCCTAAAGGGATGTTTCAAGAGTCTGCCCTGGAAGCCACTTGCTTTCATCCATGTTCCATTGATCAGAACCTAACTGCATGATGGGCTGGCCCGGTGGCGCACTGCTACAGTGTGCTGCTTGGGAGCTTGATGCATGGAGGAGCTTGGCAAGTTTAAGGAATAGAAAGAAAGCTGGTTGGATGAAAGGTGGAATCATTCCCCCAGTTAAAGGAAGGCACTGATGTTGTAAAATTTAACACTATAATCTTATTAGGTTAACACAATAAAAGTTTATTTTTCACTCATGCCACAGAACCAATGCTGATTGAATGGTTCTCCTCCTAACACTGGTTCATCAATCATTTGTATCTATTGCATATGGTTTACAGAGCTTCCAAGTTTACTATTTGAGGGCCAAAAGGCCTAAAGGGATGTTTCAAGAGTCTGCCCTGGAAGCCACTTGCTTTCATCCATGTTCCATTGATCAGAACCTAACTGCATGAGAAACTTGGAACTGTAGTGTTCATGTCTACGCAGAAAGAAAAAAATAAGGTGACACATACCATTGTCTGTGCAATAGAACTGTTATGTATAAAATGACTGAGTAACATCCAAGTTGAGATGCCAAGTCAACAGTCAGACACAGTTATCTAAGTCTCAAGGAAGAAGTACAGGATGAAAGGTGAGTATCCATTTCTGAGAATCTGAGATCATTACACAAAGGAGTCCAACTTGAGATGAATCTCCTTGATGACTTATATCTTAACTTAAAAATGTCTAAAACATGTTAGCATTTATTCTAATATATCTAAATCTATGTTTAAGTAAATTATCTTAACAGTTGAACTATTTGTTTTGTATAAACAATAAGAAGATACTCAAAGACGAGTTTTATCCCTTGGCTTAACATACCTTTCAGAGGGACTTGGAAAAGAAAAAAATGGAACTGAGATGCTTGGTAGAGTATGACACAAGGATAGACCAGGTGCAGATATGATAGGGTATGTAGAATGTAGAAGTAATGACAAAAAAAAGCAGTACATAAGCTATGAAAATGGAAGTGATGGAAGTGCATTTCCAAAGAGCTGCCTAATTTACAGACTTTCCTGGGACTAACAGCAACTCCCAAGTAGAAAATCCCCCTAACGAGAGAAAATGCCAGCAGCTTCTTCAAAGGTGTTAACTGAAGGTAGCCATCAACTCATTTTTTTCTGTTGAGATGAGGTAACTCCAAGAAATAGGTCTGTCCTTCAAGCTATGCAAGAATAAGAGTTGCTCTTCCATTCTTAATAAGCTTTATAGCTGCTTTGTTTTTAATTATAAGGCTGTTGCTGATGTCCCCCACTATAGACAGAAATATGCTGAATTTATAGTTAATGGATCAAATGTCTCTGCAAACTGAATTTAAATTATTCTGTAATTTAAAGATATAGGTTTTCCTTTGGGTAGTAAACTGTTCATTGTGGACAGCTGGTAAGGTATGTGTCATGTGCAGAAATATAGCTGCTTCCTGGTTAATCCAACTGGAGAAATATGAGAGGGTGAGGCATGTACATTCTTTCTCAGTTTTCTAAAATGATAAAATTCCAGATGACCAAAACAATCAAAAGAGGAAAAATATATCATTCAAGATAGAATAATTGAGACAAATATACTCTTAAAAGCAATTCTAATGCAAGCCCTCACTTTTTGTTGGCTGAAATAAAGAAGAGCGAAACAAAATTTCACAACATATTAGATAAAATTTTATCACGCTCAAATATTTAACAAATATTGTCCTACCAAACTCTTAAAGTCCTTACTAAACTGACTAATATCAACTCATGGCGGTACTCTAATACCACTGATGTGATTTTTAAAAACTTACAGTTTGTTATTAAATTAGACATTTCAGTTGCACTGAGTTTGGCCAGCTCCACAAAATTTCATCAGATAAAGGAGCATATGCAGGCTCAATGTTCATGTGTCTTCATACCTTTTCTTGATGAATCTAAGAGAAGTGTACTGAAACACCAAATATTGCACCATATCTTTTGTTCTCAAGTTCAACCACAACATATATTCCTTTCTTCATCAAGTCCCTGAGAGTCAAATTTTTTTTTTTTTTTTTTTTTTTTTGTCTTTTTTGTGACCGGCTGCACCGCGCTTAGCCAGTGAGCGCACCGGCCATCCCCATATAGGATCCGAACCCGCGGCGGGAGCGCTGCTGCACTCCCAGCGCCACACTCTCCCAAGTGCACCACAGGCTCAGCCCGAGTCAAAATTTTCAAGCTTTTAAAGCTTAGTTTAATTTATCAAAATATGATAAATAGGTTTCTTTGTGGCGATTGGTAATGCAACACATATATTTATGACGACAGATGTCTATTCATAAGAGTATTAGCCATCAATATTTCTAAATGTACTGGAAGTAATATAACATTTATGTGTGCAGAGAAATGTTGCATTTAAACGATTAGAAAAAACTCCTCTAGTTACCAAAAGAGAAAATAAAAATATTAAGGCCTATAGGATAGATGACCCTTTGGATAAGTCTTAATTTTTAAGGAGAGGATTGCCATACAATATTATTCCAAATCATTCAACTTATTCCCCTTTTTACTAAAATGGTGCACCATCAATGGGGTTCCAAATATACTGACCATACAAATATATAACTTTTGTATTACTGAAGCATTTACAAGGGGCAGATTTACGTGTATAAACTAAGAAATGCTGATCGCATTTTTATAAGTGGAGTAAGATCATCTCTTTGTCTTTTTCTCTTCACCATCTCCATTTCCTCTTCCTCTTCCTTATTCTTTTAACTATAGAGGATGCTTGAATTCTTTGACTTGTGGTCCCTTCCTCAACTCTTGCTTCAGCCTTAACTTTTGCTTCCATGGTCCCATCTCCTCTACAGTTGCTATATATATCCATTTTATAAGGATACCTGTGGTTACATTTAGGACCCACCCAGAAAATTCAAGACAATCTCTCCATCTCAAGATCCTTAACTTAATCACCACCGCAAAGTCCCTTTTGCTATATGCTGTAGTTTGGATGTTTGTCTCCTCCAAAACTCATGTTGGAATTTGATCCCCAATGTGGCAGTGATGAGACATAGGGCCTAGTGGGAGGTGTTTGGTTCATGGTGGCAGATCCATCATGAATAGTTTAATGTCCTCCCTGTAGAGTGTGTGAGCTCTCACAAAATGGATTAGCTCCTGCTGGAGCAAATTGTTAAGTGTCTGGCTTCCTTGGCTTCATTCTTTGACTTCCTGTCTCACCATGTGATCTCTTGAACAATGCTGCCCCCTTTCTGTTTTCCTGCCATGAGTTGAAGCTGCATGAGAACTTCACCAGATGGACTGCCCAATCTTGGACTTACATGCATCAGGGTCACAAGGCAAATAAACCTTTTCCTTATAAACTGTTGTCTCAGTATTCTGCTATAGCAACACAGAAAGTACTAAGATACCATTGAAGGTAACATTCACAGGTTCTAAGGGTTTGGACATAGATATTTTGGGAATCATTATTCAGTTTACCCTAGTACCAAAATACTTCTTTTGTGTGTTTGTGTGTGCCATTATAAATGGAATTCTTTTTCTTTGTTGCTGGCATAAAGAAAACAAGTTGTCATTTGCATATTAACCCTTTTTTATCTTGCATTGAAACCTTGCAATACTTGCTTATTCTAGAGACTTTTTTGGCAATGATTTGAGATTTTTTACACATACAAAGTTGTCATCTGCAAATACAGTTTTAAATGCTCCTTTCCAATCAGTATACATTTTATTTTTCTTTGTTTTACTGCACTAGCTAGGACTTTCAGTATATTTAATATGAATGGCTAGAAAAATATATACTACTCTTGTCTATAATTGTAGAGGGAAGACATCCAGTCTTTCGCCATGAATTACAGTAATTATACAGTTTTTGTAGCTGTCCTTCATTAAGTCAAAGTTTTCCTCTATTTCTAGTGTGCTGGGAACTTTTATCTCAAATGAGTGTGAAAAGCTTTTTCCACATCAATTTATAGATGTAGATGTGTAAATTATTTTGTTCATTTAGCCTGTGAATGAGGAAGATTACACTGACTGATTTGGAGCACTGAGCCAGCCTTGTTTACCTAGAATAAATCCTACTTGTTCATAGTGTATATTTCTTTTTACACATTGTTGGATTTGTTTATCTAGTTCTAGTATAGGGGTGATGCTGACCTCACAGCATGTGTCAGTGTCTTCACTGCTATTTTCTGAAAGAGGTTGTGAAACATTGGTATCATTTGCTCCTTAAACATTCAACAGAATTCACCAGGGAAGGCATGCACTGGTATTTTCCTTTTTATACAAGTTATTAGTGATTGTGTTAGGCAAAATATTGGCTTCCCAAAGATGTCCACACCCTAATTTTGGGAACCTGTGGATATGTTAATATTAGATACTAAAGGGGAATTAAGTTTCAGATGGAATTTAGATTGCTAAGTAGCAGGTTTAAAATAGGGAGATTATCCTGGATTATATGGGTAGGCCTAGTATAATCATAAGGATCCTTCAAACTGGAAGAAGAAGACAGAATGAGAGATCAGGGTGATATGTAAGAAAGACTCAACCACAACTTCTGGCTGTGAATATTAAGTAAAGGGGCCATGAGCCAAGGAATGTGAGTGACCTAGAAATTGGAACAGACAAAAATTTTTCAGCTGTAATACCCTCTTCTCATACTAGATCCGGGTTGGTGTCATGGTCAAGAGGTAGAGAAAGAACAGAGTGTTTCATAATCTGACCATTAAACCTCAGTGTTTCAGTAGACTTGTGTTTCCGGGCTGTGACCATCACAAGTACTTTTCCAGTGATATATTGTTTTTTTCCACTGTCTCCTGCTCCCTTACCTGACAACAGTATTCCGAATCTCTTTCTTGGAGCCCTAATTCCTGTTGACTATATACTCTCAAACACTGAGTAAGACAGGAATGTCAAAAGAGGCTAGATTGGTCAAAATGTCTGTTCCCTAGCTGAAGATTTGGCAAAGTCTTTTCTCTTGGACAGCAGATCTTCATTATGGATAAGTTTCTGGGTTCATTTTATAAGGATTAATCTTCCCCTTTCACTGCTAGAGCCATGAGGACATTTTCCCTCCATCCTTCACCATGATAACCTGGCAGGGTTCCTGGAGGCAGTCCTGGGAAAAAGTGGAAGCTCCCCTAAAGTTACAGCCCCCAGGTGTTTCTTAATCCCGTGTTAGTTCATACTCAGCCTCCAGCAGTTTATTAAAATTACCATTTAGGTATCTCTACTAGTTTTTGGTCCCAGAATACATTATTCCAGGTAATCAGATCTCAGATACAACTCTCTGGTTATATCTGTCTCTCAACATTTTGGGTTGTCAGTTTGCTCTGCAGTCTTAGTTCTCTGATGAGTCTAAGAAAATTCACTTAGTTTCAGTTTGTTCAGCTTTTTCTTATTGTGAAAACAGGTGCAAAACTTAGAAACTCTTTTTTTTTTGTCTCTTTTTTCGTGTCCGGCAACGGATTGCAACCCTCAGTGTCGCGCCCTTACCGGACCGGGACTGGCAACGGGATCGCAACCCTTGGTGCTGCGCCCACACCTCGCTCAGCCAGTGAGCGGGAACCGGTCTGTATGTGGGATCCGAGCCCTCGGCGGGAGCGCCGCCGTGCTCCCAAGTGGCGCACTGTAGCAGTGCGCCACCGGGCTGGCCCAGAAACTCTTCACTTAATCTGGCCTATCTACTTTTAATTAATAAGTTAGTGAAAAAGCATAAAAGATATCAAAAAATTATTGATTTGCCTAACTCTACATATTATACATATTTGATGTGGGAACACAAGAATACCGTAATCAATATCATTTTGTATAAATGTCTTCATTTAATATTGGTTTATGCTTTGTTACTTTTTATTAAATAGTGTAGTTAAAATTTCCAACCTTGTAAGTTGAGCAACAAATCCATATTTGCCACATTTCTCTTTCCCTTCAGTAACTATGTACTTATTCTCTTGCCTATGACTTTCTTTCATTATCATATTCACCACTTGCCATAAAATTAATATAACTCTCAACAGAGACTGCCAAATTGGCAGGAGGCTGTCCACCAAAGCTATTCATCTACTTCTTTTTAAATTAATTTGTACATCAATTTAATAAGTCCTTAAACCTCTGCCATCTGCAATATAACACTTTGCCTGGTTTTGGATAATGAGGTATATATTCTCATGTTATTACATTTAGATTTGTGGGCTCACTTCCAACACAGCAAGAAGAGACTATAATCTTTGGTCTGGTACTTTAATCCACTTTGGCAAAGGCAGAAACTACTTGGAACAGCAGATTGGCAGACTTGCTACTAAGTAACCAGTCAGTGTACATGGAAGATAAAAATATACCTTCTGATATTATGTTTATAGTTCTCTTTTTTGATCTTAAAATAATTGTTTTCTGTCAAATATTATTTGAATATACATGTTTGAATATATATATATATTTACATGTAAATTTACTATATATTTAGATTTTACATAATAATTATATATTTTTATATAGTTTGTATTTCATCAAACTTGATTTGAATATATATGAGTATATCATACTTGAGTATAATATACATAAAACTCTATTTATATATATGTTATATGTATGTGTGTTTGTGTGTGTGTGTGTGTGTGTGTATATATATATATATATATATATATATATATATATATATATATATATATGTAGAGAGAGAGAGACTCAGAAAATAAACATTGGAAAAGCAGTAAAAATTCTCTTTTAGGAAAGGGCTTGCCCTAAAAGAGAGAACCACATAAAACCCAGCTAAAGGTGAAACTCCATCTTTTGGTTTGCTCCAGAGATTCTATCCACAAGAGGCAAACATTTGGAGATTTTGAGGTGATGGTGAAGAAAACAGATTTATAAGGCTAGGTCTTTTCTACAAATTGACAAGATGCAGTATTCAGACTTGAGAAACAATATTCAGTTCTTATTAGAAAAACCACAGTATGCTTCATAAAGAGGAAATGAAGATAATCAAATTGGATTCTATATATATTTAATTATCCCAACAGTAGCATCTCATCATATTAACTAGAAAACATTATGAATGAAGGCAAAAAGTCCAGTCAAAAGTGATTGCAGGCATGAATGGCCCAGCTGCCTGGATTTAAAAGTCTCAAGTGACCTATGACTGCAGGACATTATGTTTTCCTGAACCTTTTATGTCTTTGAGAAGGGCAGAAGAAAAACTTTAAATTACACACTTTGGATTTCATTTTTTAAAATATGACACTGTTGACTTCTATATTCCTATTATCCTTCACTATTTTGGAATTCTCACCATTCATCTCAGCTCATAAAATACAATTCCTATGATTACAAAATAGGAAATTCAAGAATAATTGATCAGGCTTTTTTTTTTTTAGTTTCTAACTGTTTATTTTATAAATATAAAATTCTTAGTTGGTTATAAGGATAAAGGTTTTTAATTTAGCATAATAAGGAAAAAGAAATAAAAATACATATTCCTTAGAACTAAATAATTAAATTTCTGGGTGGGATTTAGTGATGACCTTGTTCCAAATTCCTTAGAAGACAGTTGAAGACACCAAGATCTAAGAAAGGGAGATAATTTGCTTTGTTGTCACAGTCAGTAAGTTAAAGTTTAATAAGTCAAGTGCCTATCTGTTGATTCTTAACCCAGTGGCCCTGTTGGCATCTTACTGTGTTGCTTTCTTCATTCTCTTCAGCCATCCTGCTTTCCTTTCTGTCTTTAATGACCTGTCCTTCGACTAGAACACAGGACATTGAACATCATACACTGAACACTGTTTTTCCCTGTTTATTTTGCATCAGTGTAACTAAAATTAGTTCACTTGAAAATACTGAACTGTATAACTTTGTCCATGCTATCAATTGAAATTTACTAAAGCTTTCCAAAGTTTTGCCAAAACCCTACACTCCTCAATACCAGATAATGATTTAGCTCACTGAACAATTTTTCAGAATACTCTATTCGTCTGCTCTCTGTGCTCTGCTGAGATTTCTCAGAGGTCCTCAGATCTGTGTATCAGAAGAGTCTAAACAGAATCAGGTATCTGAATAATAAACAAAATATATATTCCAATAAATTATCCTTATTTTTTTTTCCAAAGTAGGGATTTTTGGTGATTATTTTCATATGATAAAGTAGATGTGGGTCATTTTCCTTAAATCATTAAATCCAAAAATTGTGAAGATAAATGTGTTAACAACATACTTATGTCCATTACATTTCAACAAAAAAAATTCACTGGAAATTGTATCTTTTTTCCTAGCTTCTGGGCTACCTGTCACCCACATACAAAAATTCCTGATGTCTCTTCACTACTTTCTTCTTGTCCTGCCTTTTAAAAAGAAATGGGGCTGGCTAGATTTTGTGTACTATCCAAAAAGCTTCCTATACTTAATTGGTTTCCACCTACCTAGTGGCAGAAGTTTTAAACAGCAGAACTGCCACATAGATACCAGCACAGTACAATAGATTATTTTTAGCTCTCCTCCTCTATTCTCTATGATAGCATATTCTATCCACAAAAGCAAAGTCTCACAAATTGAAATGTCCATTATTGTGAATTTCAAATTGCACACTGCTGGAGTCTCTGTATCCTAGAGTACTATGGAACCTATTCTAGGGAATCATTTATATTTTCCTAGCTCATTTTGCTTTCAACCTGGCCTGTTACCAAGTAAGGGAGCAAATCACAATTGAAGCATGAATACCTGTCTTACTGATCAAGAGGTTATAAGTTGGAATTTCCTGCAACATTCAGCTGTAAATCAGTGGCTTAAAATTCTGGCATGTAAATAACAGATCATGATCCCGACGGAACAGAAGTTGTTACTATGGGGGAGGAAAGAATTTGACTCAGCAAAGGAATTCAACTTGAAAATAGCAAAGAGATCCTAGGCTTATGGCATATTTGAATACTATATTAAGCATATTGGAATATAAAGGCAGTGAAAAATAACTATAATCTTCATTTCGTCTTTGTTATTCTGTTGGTAATGACAAAGCCAATAAAAACAGACACACAAAATCAATCCTTTAGTGTTGAGATATGAAATTAAAAGCATGGGAACTTGTAATATGGTGGCAAAAATACAGACATAATTAAGCTTACACGTATGTGATGCCTTATATTTTTATAGAATTTTTAGTTATATTCATCTTAGACTTGCAATAGCCAAGTATAATTATAAGGGTATTATAATTCCTATGAAGAAACCTCTGAGCATCATGTTCATTCCAATATTAAAATTGTGATTCCTTAATTTCTCCAAATCTCTCGAAGCAGTTCTAAAATTTAGAAAATTCTTCTCTAATATTGGCTTCAAATCACTCTCCCTGGAATTCAAAATTATTAGCTAGCTTAAGTGTAACATTCAACCATATTCATTCATTCATTAGGTAGTCAGTAGATAGTACACAGTTGTGAACACAAAAGGTTACACAGAAGTGAATGAGACAGATAGGGTTCTTTGCATCATGACATTTATAGTCCTGTGCTGCAGATAAGAAAGCAAATAATTTGAGTATTATTTTTGATTAAGAAATGAAGCAAAGAAGTAAGGAGCTATCACGGGACATGGAGTAATCATATAAGGAAGACAGAGAGATCCTAAATAGGGGAGAACAAACTCTGAAAAGATAGCTTTTAAATGGACAACACAAATATGGGAAAAAGGAAAAGCAAGGGGAAGAGTGTTTCAGCAAATGGAATACGAAATTCCATGGAAAAGCTCTTGAATGCCAAGATATTGAAACAAGATGAGTGTAGGAAGAAAATGACAAAAGATATAGTTGACTTGAAGCTCTTATGATTCCTGTGTAAAAAATTAGATTTTAAATACTACTCAAAGCTTTGCAGGAGACCCCAAATTCATGAACAATACTGAAATATTTCATTCTTTCATAGAGGTTCTTGGACAGATTCAATATTTAACTTAGAAACCTGCTTCAACATCTCACACTTATATTTGTGCTTGAACAAATACGTTAAATTTTAACATAAAATCATCAATTCCTTCATTTCATATATTCTGAATTTGTGTTTGAAGTTTTATATTTTCATAATCACAAATCTATCATTGATAAAGTATAATTGTTTTTATATCAATTTCTTTTGAGCTGTCTGTTTTGCAAAGAACAGAGAGATAATTTGGTGCCATAGCATTAATATATATGCTCTGAACAAATAAATTGTGTGCTTTGAAAGGACCACAGAGATCTCTACTTAAGGGAGTTAATCTGTAAGAATATTGTAGAAAAGCCTTGATATTTTATGATTATCTTTGCATCCTTAGTAGATTTCCTGACAATATTTAAGAATTTATAAATATATTTTGAATGAAAAATGATGATTCTGAATTTCAAAGCCTATACATACCAGTTGAAGAGCTATTTCATGTAATTTTATTTTATTATATAGTGAGCCACTTATTGCAGCTAGCAACAGTAACCACATGTCATGTCCAAAAGGTACTAGGAACTCTTTTCCATGCTCTGGATAAAGTATTTATTTTATAATGAGTCATACTTTTCATTTAACTAGTAAAAGCACTTAAAATTTAACACAGCTTATTTTTAAAATTGTTATCCTTTTAATTTATAGCATATTTCCATCAACTAACTTCCTATCTAAAGTAAAACTTTTTTTTATGGAAAATCCATTAAGTTTCAAATATTTTAATTTTCAAATTACATGGAAATAGTTAAATAATTAAGCTTTACATAAATATATCAGAGAGCAGTATGTTCAAATATTACAAAATGACAATAAATTAGACTATAATATTTCAAATATTGTATCTAAAACACATGAAACCATAGAGAAATAAAAAGGAAAATCTTGTTAGAAAATCTACGAAATGTCTGTAATCTGCACTGAGATTATTGATCTTTCCTGTCATGTCCTTTAAACTCATGATCATGAAATGGGTTATGGTCAATAAAGCAATTTAGAACCTGAATAGCAAGTCATATTATTTACATCCTGAGTGTGTATCCTATATAAGCAATCTTACATGTTTTGAATATTCAGCATTACACATTTTTCATTTTCATCCATGCAGGGCTTACCTTTCTTTTGTTTTCCTCTTAACAAAAAACTCTTTGTGTATAAATCTGGGATGAAACTAGACAGATATCTGGTACTTTTAAAAGCTTCATTTTAAATTCCCTGGCATGTGGTAATCCTACCACTGTTGGGTGAATACCTAAACAGAAACAATTTTCTATTCATTTTTTTTTAATTAAAAAAAATACATTATGTTCTGGAAAGTTTGCAGCCAACATAACTGAAATCTCAGCCTGGACATCCTAAGAAACACTGCCAAACTGTAGAATGGGAGGAGCTATTCAAACCAGCAGAAAAAAACATTTCTAGGAATCACATAGAGAAAGAGGGAGATACACAGCCATGAGAGAGAAAACACCACCTTAATGACTTCAGCAACCACAGAATATAAGAAACTAAGTATTTCCAGACATTATTATTTAGGAATTCAAAGCCTCTTTTAAAATCTGCAGCAGACAAGGGGCCACAAAGCTAGCAGAAGACTTATTGTATTTTTTAGCATATTTTTAAACTGAATATGTCATAAAAATAATTTAATACACATACTTGACATATTTTCACAATCATAAGTATTTTATATGCATACAATGTATGTAATAGAATCCCTGGAAGAACTGTCAGATTTGTAGGTTACAATTAGTATTGTGATGAATACCTGTGTGAAAATAAGAAATGCTGGTATACATGGAATGTATATGGTAATTCCACATCATAATTTTCTAACTCAGAAGGTGAATACTGAGGTAATTTCAAATTTTTAAGACTACTGCTGTTTAGAAATTACAAAGTTTTATCATATAAAAAGTATAACATGCCCAGGGAAATTATCTTTTAAAAGCCACTTATTTTTTTTAAGTTTAAAAGCTGGGTTTCAAATTTCCTTCTGTCATAAAAATGGCTTTCTCTTTTTAGAAAACAGCATACTCTTATCTTTTTTAGTATTAATATCATTATGTTAAAAATTATTTTTTGATTAGCTCCTAACCATTGGTTCATAGGTTGGATATTTTTTTCTTTTCTGGCAAATATATCCTTATTTTTCTATTGTTTTTAAGTTTTAGAATAAAAATAACATTTAGGAAATCCAGGAAGAATGATGGTCTTGACCATGATAAATGTTTTCTATAACTTTATTGCTAATGTTCAGGAAAGACTGAAGGAAAATTTAGGGCCATTTAATGTCTAAATCTAGCTTTTACTCCTCATATTTCCTTGAACATTTTGTTTACCAAAAAAGTTGAATAAAATCTATGTAAAATATTTTTATATTTACACTTCAGTTTATACTTTCATAAAACATGTTCAAACACAAGTAAATATTTTATTAGAAAGTTATGTTTATATTTTCTAATAAAATAATCACCTAAAGATTTTAACATGAATGAAAACTAACCCTAATTGAATATCAATTTTCTATTATAACAGTATATGAAAATTCAAATCAAATTCCTTTTTTTGTCATATTAAAATTATGTACCTTAAAAATAGAATCAAAGTAGGTTTATTCTTATTCATTTTATTGAAAACCCAGCTTTTGTGAAACCCTAAGGTATACCTTCAAGAACAATTCTACTAGTAAGTATTACTCAGGTTGTTATCCTTGTCTTTAATGCTTCCTTATATGCCACCTTTAAAGAGACATTTTCAATTCTCACCTTACCAGACATTGCTTATTACAGGTCATGATTATTCCAAGTAGATGGTGACCTTATTAGGCAACATAGATTTTATGGAGTAAGAACATTAAGAACATTGTCTTCAGTTCCAAAAATTTCTGTTTCAATTTTTGTCAAAGGTACTTCATGATGAGAAAATCGATTTCCAGCACTCCAAAATATCAGCTTAAATATGAAGCTAAAATACTGGAATTTGAAAATGTGGTACATACACGTGCTCTTGCTTTCTCTCCACACAAACACAGACACACAGACACACACACACACACACACACACACACACACACACAGCATTTATCCAAAACATAATATTGTAACAAATCAGTATTACTCTTTAGCCTATAAAATAAATGATTCAATAAAATTTATTCACTACATTAAAAATGCTTAAATTATACTCTTCATTGATGATTCATTGATGATTGAGTCTGTGACTGCAGGCATATTATGAATACCAAAGTGATAGACGCTGGAGGCTGGCTCCCAAAACACTTTTCTCCCTTCCTTTTTCCTATTACAGAGGCTTGAAAGTGAAATAGATACTCAAGTTCCCAGCCTCTCAGCAGCTAATTTTGGCCTTAGGACCAGGTATAGGTACAAGTATGGCTTACTTTTCCATACTGACCCCAAGTTAATACTGCCCTTTGTTGCAGTCCTCAGAATTTTCAATTCCTTAACCACCAGTTAACCAATTGCCTACCCACCAGTCAGCAGGATCTTCCTAACCCAGCTCCTTTTTCCTTCACTCCTCTCACAAGTATCAGTCATTTTTGTTATTGTCAGAAGTTTCTCTCTGTTCCTATTGCCTCTCACTTGTCTATGTCCTCCATGCAGAGAAACATCAGAAAACACCTCTGCACTTGAAAAAGTGGGACTAGTATTAATTCCCATGAGAGAAAATGCACACCATAAGAAATCATAGAGAGTTTTAGTCAGTCACAGGGTGTCAAAAAGAATAGGATTTGGGCTTGTGTTGTGATTTAGGGGAGGATTTAAGAAAATGTAGTTTAGTTCTGAATTGGATGCTGACAGAAAGTGAGGGTAATTTACGATTGGGTATCCTAATAAATTTTATCTATAAGAAGGTCAGACTGGAGAAAGGATAAAGCTGTAATTGGTAAAGAAGCAACAGTCACAGTCACTCAGATTAGCTGGAAGAAGGGAAAGTTGGATATTTTGTGCGTAACTGTCATATTTTGTATGTGTACATTTACAGAGGCATTTTGTTTTTGTATTGATTGGGCATGGCTACAGAGTGACCTTGACTGATAATAATGTTCTGTCAGATTGTTCATTTTAGTAGGAGAACACCTCAGCCTACCTGTGAATTCCAGGCCAGCTCATAGTAATACCAAGGCCTGGCTGATCGTAGAGGCCAGATCCAGAATGCCAGGTGCGATGCTGCTATTCTCTGCCTCAACTTTTATTCTTTACAGACTTTGTTTGTTGTTTTGTTTTTCCAAAAAATAACATAAGTGGACACAACTAATCTTCTCTTGGAGTCTGTTTCTTAGAAGACCTGAACTAGATCAAGTGGTGCTGAGAGTGGTCTGAAAAAACAGGCTGGTAAGAAGAGGATTTAAGGAGATGTCCTTCACAGCCTACTTGGTAAAAAGGACTTCATCCTGAGTGGAATAGGGGCATTGACAGTGCTCTGTGCAAGGCAGTAGGCCTATTTCTGGAAGACTTCATCAGCGGTAACCTGGGAGAACATCTCAGTAGTGGGGGTTGCCTTAACTAGTTGGGTGAGATGAAGCAGGCATTTGAAAAATGTGGGAAAAATAATGCTTAAAAGGCAGTAAAATCTCCCATATATTGCTAAGTTACATAAATGTCCTACAATGGAATAAGAAGAAATACAGGATAGTTAAATAGTCAAAGGCTCAGGGTAAGAGCCTTAGGTCCTATTTGAGAGCTTTAAAAACAAGCAAACAAAAAACAAAAAAAAAAACTCCTTTATCTCCTACAATACAAGAAGAACTTCAATGTGCATGGAATCCAGGATCTGATAAGCACAGTGATTGAGTTTCAGAAATATTTAAATGCTGTCAAGAGGAGTCTAGTATGCCAAAATCAGGCACAATTTGGAAAACCTGGGATCCCGAACTGTGCAATAGGCTATCTCCATGAAGACCCCTCAGAGACTGAAGAGGTGACTCAACTCCTTGTGGTACAAATTAGCTCTTCCCCCTAGAGGAAGACATATAAGGCGTTTCCTCTACAAGGTATCAGGTGATTCTCTTGGGAGCTACTACCCTTACTGCCAGGCCTGTAGAGGATTCTTTCATTCTAAGCTGGCTGGTGGCATGCTGAACTCATTAAGGGTAGAAAGTAAGTACATCCCAAAGGAACTGAAAGATCCAGCCAGCGTATTCTACCACGAGTGAGGAAGTATCTATGAGATTCAGTTTGAAGGTGCTTGATCAAGAGGAATAGAACATAAGACTGGAAAGTAAGAGTTGTCATGAGGCATTTTCTTGGAATAGTAATTAGCAGCCTGGCAAGGACATCAAGGGATGGGGAAGACTTCTTTTGTTAGCAGCCTGGGGAAAGTAATGGCCCAACATAAGAAAAGTATAAATGTTTGAGTTTCTCTGAAAGATAGTAAGGGTGATATCAAAAAGTTTATGAAGGTGGGTCTGTTGGCTGGATACATTGTATTTAGCCATAAGACCCACCACACAATTATGTTCCTTGGGATGGTCAAAAGGCCACACCACTTATCAAGGCCATAACTGGTGAGAGTGACAGAAGCATCAATTAAATACTTAATGATGGCTCTGTACGTATAGCTGTCAGAAAAATAACAAACTCTAGTTAAATTTGAATTTCAGATACATACTGATTTTTTAATACAAATATGTCCCTAATATAGCATGACACATATTCTATGGAGATTCTACTGAATACCAGTGCTGATGGTGGCAGAGGCAGTCATAAAGCTGGGATTATTATCCATGTGATGGTACCCCAAAATAACTGATGCCAGAGAGTGGCACTTGATCACCAGTAGTCAGTATATAACAAATACAAAAATATTAGGCTTGGTTAGAGGAGTAGGCAGGCAAGAGGGCTTGACCCACAGCTCATTGTGGAGATGGTTAATGAAATGTGGTGTCCTAATAGATAAGCAACTAGCAAAGGTTCTGCTGCACAGAGACCATAGAAGAAGGCAAGAATAGAGGTGCAGGAAGATGAGGAGGAAGAGAAAACTAAGGGCAGTCATACAAAGAAAAAGTCATTACCCAGACGAGCCTATTTTCTGATCTGGAACCCACTGACATAGGAGGTGTCTGGAAATTTATTAGAAAGAAGCATGCAATACCATGAGAAGTACTTACTGTAATATTTCACCAGTTTTTCACAGATATGTTCCCATTTACTCAAGTGACAGGACACTGGGGAAAGGGGAATACTTACATATGTTGAGAGGACCATTGGACACAGGTTTGACTTGACATTGATACCTGTTGAATCCTCTGTTAAAATGAGGACTTACGATGGTCATGTAATGAATAGCTATGTGACTAATGTTTAGCTTATACTGGGCCTATGGAACCATGGATCCACCCGGTGGTCATTTCCTGAGAGTATAAGTGATATTGACATTGAAAGTTGGAGTAATTCAACATTTGGATATTGATCAATGGAATGTGTTATCAGAGTAAAAAGCCAAGTTGAAGCCTGTAAAACCCTGGCCAAAATAGTAAATGAAAAATATTGCATACCACAGAAATGTCAGATATTAGAGATCTCATTAAAGTCCTAAAGGATCTAAGGGTGGTGGTTCCTATTTTAAATCCTGAAGACTAACACTAACTCAACAAAGTATTACCCTATTGTAACAGCTGCACAAGATATGTTATCAATGCAAAATAAACTAAATTCCAGAATATGGTAAATCATTCCTATAGAGGAGAAACCAATACTGCTCACAACTTTGGTGGATTGGCAGAGGGAGAACAGATATGCCACAGAGAATCCATTTCTTCCTATGGATATTTCATAGGACCCCAAGATACAAAGAAAGTCCTCACCTGCCCAACAGCTTCATATAACGAGTCTTCATCAAGTACATGGAGGTAACATATAGAAGGCTGAGGACAGGGCAAGAGAATTAGGAAGATTGTCTTTAAGACACACTGGGCTTCCAAAAGTGTCTATCTGCATAACAAACTACCTGAAATTTAGTGATTTAAAATGACACATCTTTATTATCTCATGATTTCTGTGTATCTAGAAAGCAGAATTGGCATAAGTGAGTTATTTGCAAAGGGCCACTGATGGAGTTTGGATGTGTTGTCCCCTTCAAAACTCATGTGGAAATTTGATCTCCAATGTGGCAGTGCTGGAAACTGATTGAGTTATGGGGGTGGATCCCTCATAAATGGATTAATGCTCTCCCTGGGGGTGGGGGGATTAATGAGTGAGTTCTCACTCTATTAGTTCCCACAAGAGCTCGTTGCTTAAAAACACCCTCTCTTGGGCCAGCCCGTGGCTCACTCGGGAGTGCGGTGCTGATAACACCAAGGCCACAGGTTTGGATCCTATATAGGGATGGCCGGCTGGCTCACTAGCTGAGTGTGGTGTTGACAACACCAAGCCAAGGGTTGAGATCCCCTTACAAGTCATCTTAAAAAAAAAAAAAAAAGACCCTCTCTCTCTCATTTCCTCTCGCCATGTGATGTTTGTACCTGCTCGTTGTCTGCCACTTTCCACCATGAGTAGAAACATCCTGAGGCCTGTGCCAGATGCAACTGTTCCAGAATCGTAAGCCAAATAAACCTCTCTTCTTTATAAATTACCCAGTCTCAGGTATTTCTGTTACAGCAACACAAAACGGACTAATACAGAAAATTGGTACCAGAAGTGGGGTGTTGCTTATAACAAATACTTGAAAATGTGGAAGCAGCTTTGGAACTGGGTGTTAGGCAAAGGTTGGAGGAGTTTGGAGGACTCAGAAGATGACAAAAAGATGAGGGAAAGTTTGGAATGTTTTAGAGATGGTTACATAGTGGTGAGCAGAATGCTGATAGAAATATGGACTGTAAAGGCCATTCTAACAAGGTCTCAGATAGAAATAACGAGTTTATTGGAAACTGGGGCAAAGATCACCCTTGTTGTGAACTGGCAAGGAATTTGGCTGCATTGTGTCCATGTCCTTGGACTTTGTGGAAGTTGGAACTTAGGAGTTGTGATCCCAGAGCATTTGACTGAAGAAATTTCTAAGCAGCAAAGCATTAAGGAAGCTGCATGGCTACTTGTAACAGCCTACTCTGAATTATGTTGACAAAGGCATGACATAAAGCCAGAATTTAAAAGGGAAGCAGAGTGTAAAAATTTAGAAAATTTGCAGCCTGGCCATGTGGTAGAGAAGCAGAGAGCATGCAGTGGTGGAGCCCAGCGACCATTAACTAAGAAGTTTAGTACAAAGGAGAAGGATTATCAAGAAAAGGAGGAAAAGGGCCCTGAAGACATTATAGAAGGTTCTGGGGCCAACCCCTCCATTTCAGGCCCAAAGGCCTAGGGAAACAGAATTGTCTCAGGGAACAGGTCTGAGGAGACCTCCACAGGTTCACTGCTCAGGACCACCTCAAAGCTGCTTCCACCACCAGCACCCCAGCTGCTTCGGCTGCTCCATCCATGGCTAAATTGGCCCCAGGTGTGGCTGGACCTACAGCTTTGGAAAACACAAGCTGGAAGTCTTGGTGGCATCAACGTGGTGTTAGGTCTGCAGACTTGCAGAATGCCAGAGCTGGGAAGGCTTGGGAGCCTCCACCCAGATTTCAAAGGATGTATGGAAAAGTCTAAGGGCCCAGGAAGAGATCTGTCACAGGGGGGTAGTCACTGCAGACAGCCTTTGCTAGAGCAATGCTGAGCAGAAATATGGGGTCCGAGTTGCAGCAGAGAAACCCCAACAATGCCATGCCTAGTGGAGCCATGAGACCAGGACCACCATGGAGACCCAGACCTGTGGAGCTACCAGAGTGGAACACCAGCCTGGGAGAGGTGAAGTGTGGCCCGAGACAGGAAAGCCATAGGAGCGGAGCTGCCCAAGGATTTGAGCACCCAACCCCACACCAGTGTGCAGTGGCAGTCAAACATGGAATCAAGGTACCTGATTCTCCAGCCTTGAGATTTAATGCCTGCCCTTCTGGGTTTCAGACTTGTTTGGGACTTCTTTTTCCTTTCTTTTGGCCTATTCCTCCCTTTTGGAATGGGAACGTATACCCCGTGTCTGTTCCGCAATTGTGTGCCTTGGCAGTAGATAAATTTGGTTTTGTTTTTCAGGTTCACAGCTTGAAGGACTTTTGCTTTTGGTCTCAGATGAGACTTTGGACTTTGGACTTTTAATTTGGTGCAGGAGCAAGCTAAGACTTTTGGGATTGTTGGGATAGAATGATGGCATTTTGTATGTGAGAGCAACATGAGATTTGGGGGGCAGGAGTGAAATGATGGAGTTTGGATGTGTTGCCCCCTCCAAAACTCATGTGGAAATTTGATCTCCAATGTGGCAGTGTTGGAAACTGATTGAGTCATGGGGGCAGATCCCTCATGAATGGATTAATGCTCTCACTGGGGAGAGGGGATTAATGAGTGAGTTCTCACTCTATTAGTTCCCATAAGAGCTTGTTTTATATAGTACTATGGCACCTCCTCTCTCTCTCTCTTGCTTCCTCTGACCGTGTGATCTGCTTGTACCCACCGGCTCCTGCCACTTTCCACCATGAATAGAACAGCCTGAGGCCTGCACCAGATGCAGCTGTCCCAGAATCATAAGCCAAATAAACCTCTCTTCTTTATAAATTACCCAGTCTCAGGTATTTCTGTTACAGCAACACAAAATGGACTAATACAGCCACCACACAAGATTGCAAGTTTTCTCCCAGTTATGGGATCTCATCAGTGGCTTGACTAAGAAATAATCCACATCCAGGCTCTCTCTACTCATTGGCATGTTTTATTTCCATATGCCTGTAAGACTAATAACAGCTGGATTTAGGGAGGGGGGAAGAAAGAAAGAGTGGATGATAGAGAAGGGGAGAGAGGAACTGACTCTGGAGACAGATACTTTATTCTCATGTAATCGTATACATTGTTATGGTTTGAATTGTGTCCCCCAAAGGTTCATCCCCACTGTTAACAGTGTTGAGGGTGGGAAATCCTATTTTGGTAATTGAAAGGTGGAGCCATTAAGAGGTGATTAGATTGTGTGGACCATGCTGTAGTGAATGGATTGATCTATTCATGGAGTAATAAGTTGATGGCTTAATAGGAGGTAATGGAATGGTTCTTATGGCTTTATAAGGAGAGTGAGTGACCAGGTTAGTTATCTCTCTTGCTCAAGCCATTTGCCATGTGACACCCTGCATTGCTGTGAAAGGTCAACACCCAGCAACCAGGTCCTTAACAGATGTACCCCCCAGACTGTGGACTTCCCAGCCTGTGAAACTTTAAGCAATAATTATTGTTTCTTTACAAACTACCCAGTTTCAAGTATTTTGTTATAAGCAACAGAGATGGACTACTACATACATCTTGTCACATTAGCCACATCCACTAGTTAAGAAGTTACAGGTCTTGTCCAGGATATATCAGAGGGAATTACATAAAAGAATGCATAGCAGGAGGTGGAGAACATGGGAGACAACTTAAAATCTGTCTCCCATACCAAGTAAAAAGTAGCAACGTGTTGAAGTCCAGGAGAGCTTAGAGAAATTAATTTAAGACACTGCAGGGCAAAGGTTTGATGCTGAACAACAGAGTGGAGGGAAATTGCCTGATAGCAAAAAGGCTAGGGTGGGAGGGTTAAGGCTGGAGAGTAAAGAGAACTGTGAAGGCCCCTAAAAGCTAGCAGCAAAAGGAAGTATAATGTGCTTTATGAAGCTGAAAGTTTTATTCTTATATAAAGTATAAAAAGATCAAAGACATTCTGGTGTTCAGATCCCAAGCCCTGAGCAAGTCGATATCCTGCCATCAAAACATCTGAAGCCATTTGAAAGGCCTCTAACTGAACTTGCAATAAAGCCCAGGACCAGATCAACATAGATTATATTGACTCAGTTACCCTATAGCAGCCCAACGAAAGAAGGAATGTGTTCTTCTCTGGGGATAAACATTATTTACTTCAATCTCTACAGAGCTTTCACATATAATGTTGGGAATAACATAAACAAGTTCTAAGATAGGCAAAAAGCAAGAAAATGTGACCTGAGGTCAAGAGAGGCAATAGTCACTAGAAGCAGGCAAAGATGTGGTCCTGATAGCATAATAATCAAAAATGAACTGTAAAGACCTATACTAAATATGTTCAGTGACTTAGTGAAAAAAAGTTGAAAACACACATGAACAAATGCGGAATTTCTACAAAGAAAAATCATTTAAAAAAGAATAAAATGGAAATGCTAGAAATATATATATGTTATTAGAAAGGATTTATTTGATGTGACTAGCAACATGATGAAATCAGCAGAAATAAGGATCAGCAAAGTTGAAGATAGGTCAGTATTCAAACTAAAACAAAAATAAAAATGATTAAAAAGTGTTAGAAAAGTGAGGAACAAAATTAAATTGTCTAAGTTATGGTAATTCCTAAGAAGAGGAAAGAGAGAGGATAGAACAGAAGAAACATGTGAAGATAAGAGAATTATCCAAATATTAGTGAAAAACAACACAGATCCAAGAAACTTCGTGAACCACAAAGAACATAAAAAGAAAAATACAGCTAGAAATATTTCAGATAAACTTTAAAAAATCAAAGTTAAAGGAAAATCCTTAAAAGCGGTGGGAGAAAAGGTTATATCCTACAAACAGAAAAATGTCACAAATGACAGCTGACTGCTCATTTCAAATTAAAAAGACAGTAGAAAGATAGCTTTAAAATGCTGGAAGAAAATAAAATTCGACCTAGAATTATATATCGGTGAAAATACTCTTCAGAAATGAAGAGGAAACAAAACCATTTTCTGACAGACATCATCTGAGAGATTTCATTTTGTAACAGATATGCACTTCAGTAAATAATACATTTTGCAGATTAATGGTAAGCAATAAAAGATGAAAGCCCACATTCATGAGGGAGTAGGAGTGAAGAACAAGAAATGATATATTAATTATTGTATGTACATGACATATATGCATGTACAGTACACATTATATACAATGCAAAGTATAATAATATACATAATATCATAATAGACATAGTTATGTATATATAATATCCATAATTAGCCTTCTGTAGTTGTACAAATAATTATCAGCACTTTAAACAATGTAAACATTATCTCACAGTTTCTGCAGGTCAGAAAGCTGGCATGTGGTGCCTAGATCCTCTGCTCAGGATCTCAGTAGGCTAAAATCAAGGTATGAGCTTGTGCTACACATCTCTTTTGTGCTTGGGATCCACTTCCAAATTCATTGATTGCAACCAGAATTAATTTCTTCCTCATGCTTTCCACATGACCCCCCCCATCCCCATCTTCACATCAGCAAATTCTTCTTGGGCTTCTAATTCTTACTTCCTCTTTCCTTGAATGTTCCCCCAAACTCACTAAAACTTAATCCCCACTGTAACCGATTTAAGTGTGGGAAATCCAATTTGAAAGGTAGGGCCTTTGAATGGTGATTAGATTGTGAGGATTGTACCTTCATGAATGGATGAATCCATTGATGGGTTAATGGGTGGTCATGGGCCTGGTTCTGATGGCTTTAAAAGGAGAGTAAGGGAGAAGGTACTCTCTGTTGCTCATCCATTTAGCCATGTGATACTCTGTGTTGCTGTAGAGTCATCACCAGCAAGGCCCTCCCCAGATGTTCCCTGGACTTTGGATTTCCCAGCCTCAAAAACTAAAAAACAAATTTTATTTCTTCATAAATTACCCACTTTCAGGTAGTCTGTTATAAGCGACAGAAACAGACTAACATACTCTTCTGTTTTCTGGGTTCATGTGATTACACTGAATATTTTAATAATCAAGGATAATCTCCTTATTTTAAGGTCAAGTGATTAGTAACCTTAGTAAGATCTTCAAAGCCTTTATTTTCATGTAATGTAACACATTCTTGGGCATGACACCAGGAGGAAAAGGTCATGGGGACAAAATTCTCCTATATATTCAAAGGATATATTATTTACTAACTGATTTTTTTTTAATTTATTTTTTTATTTTGTCAATATACAATGTAGTTGATTATTACGTCCCATCACCGAAACCTCCCTCCCTCCTCCCTCTCCCACTCCCACCCAAGCATGTCCTTTCCATTTGCTTGTTGTAGGAACTTCAAAAAAAAAATTGTAGTTGTTATATCTTCCTCTCCCCCCCCCCCCGGGTTTTTTTTTTTTTTTTGTCCCTCCCTCCCTCCTCCCTCTCCCCCCTTCCCACCCAGGTGTGTCCCCTCCATTTTCTTGTTGTAAGAGCTTTAGCTCGCTCCAATAAGTGAAAACATGTGGTATTTCTTTTTCTCTGTCTGACTCGTTTCACTCAATATTATTCTCTCAAGGTCCATCCATGTTGTTGCAAATGGCAGTATTTCATTCGTTTTTTTAGCTGAGTAGTATTCCATTGTGTAGATATACCACATTTTCTGTATCCACTCATCCGATAATGGACATTTGGACTGATTCCAGCTCTTGGCTATTGTGAAGAGTGCAGCAATGAACATTGTGGAGCAGGTATACCTTCGACTTGATGATTTCCATTCCTTTGGATATATTCCCAGCAGTGGGATAGCTGGGTCATATGGTAGATCTATCTGCAACTGTTTGAGGAACCTCCATACCATTTTCCATAGGGGTTGCACCATTTTGCATTCCCACCAACAATGTATGAGAGTTCCTTTTTCTCCGCAACCTCGCCAGCATTTATCATTCAGCGTCTTTTGGATTTTAGCTGTCCTTACTGGGGTGAGGTGGTATCTCAGTGTGGTTTTGATTTGCATTTCCCGGATGCTAAGTAATGTTGAGCATTTTTTCATATGACTTTTGGCCATTTGTATATCTTCCTTAGAGAATTGCCT
>NW_007728450.1:304371-305063 GCF_000696425.1 Galeopterus variegatus | reverse complement strand
AAATGCTTTTTCGGCATAAATAGAGATGATCATATGGTTAGGGTTGTGTTTGATTTTATTAATATGGTGTATCACATTTATTGATTTGCGTATGTTGAACCAACCTTGCATCCATGGGATGAATCCCACTTGATCGTGGTGAATGGTCTTACATATGTGTTGTTGTATTGTGTTTGCTAATATTTTATTGAGGATTTTTGCATCTATATTCATCAAGGATATCGGCCTGTAGTTTTCTTTCTTGGTTATATCTTTACCTGGTTTTGGCATCAGGATGATGTTTGCTTCGTAGAATGAGTTTCGAACCTTTGTGTCTTTTTCAATCTTTTGGAATAGTTTGTAAAGAATTGGTGTCATATCCTCTTTGAATGTTTGGTAAAATTCTGCTGTGAATCCATCTGGTCCTGGGCTTTTCTTTGTTGGGAGCTTTCTGATAACAGCTTCAATCTTCTTTATTGTTATTGGTCTGTTCAGGTTTTCTACATCTTCATGGCTTAGTTTTGGGAGCTTGTGTGTGTCCAGAAATTTATCCATTTCCTCCAGATTTTCGACTTTTTGGCGTATAGTTGTTTATAGTAGTCTCGGATGATTCCTTGTACTTTGGTTGGGGCAGTTGTGATATCACCTTTTTCATTTCTAATTTTTGTTATTTGAATCTTCTCTCTTCTTTTTTTTGTTAGCCATGCTAGTGG
>NW_007728450.1:267439-303495 GCF_000696425.1 Galeopterus variegatus | reverse complement strand
AGTGACCCTCATTGTCTCTTTTTATGGTTTTTAGTTTAAAGTCTATTTTGTGTGATATGAGAATAGCTACTCCAGCTCGTTTTTCTTTTCTGTTTGCCTGGAAGATCTTTTTCCATCCTTTCACTCTTAGTCTATGTGAGTCTTTATGGGTGAGGTGGGTCTCTTGTAGGCAGCATATAGTTGGGTCCACCTTTCTTATCCAGTCAGCAGGGAGTTTCACTCGGGTCTTGGACCTCTGCAGGGTGCCTCCTCTCTGGTCAGCTTAAACTCTACTAGGCTGCTGAATTCCACTCTGCTGGTCCCACAATGTATGTGTGTTCTGCATCTCGCTATCTGGGCATTTTCGCACTCTGTGTGCACTAGGTGGGGCTGTTGAGCCTTGCAAAGGGGGCCCGCAGGGTGTGTAATTTTTTTTTTCCTTTTTTTTTTCTGAGACTCCGCCTCCTTTTGCCGGCCCCTCCCCACTCTGTGCGCTCAGTACAGGGCTGAGGCATGTCTTCTACAATCCTCGTCTATCAGCTGGGACATCAAAGCTGTGCCCTGCAGCGCCCTGCCCTGGAGGAGTTTCAGTTGTCTTGTGGGGACACTTTGAGTGCTTTTGTGGCCATGGATAAGGCCTCGTCTGGATCTCTCACTTTCCTCCCGGTGCTGCGGCTATCTGTGTAGTAAAGTTATCTCCAACTCCAGGGTGTGAGCTCCTCAGGGGAGGGACACACAGCACACAGTTCCACTTTGAATCCCCCCAGCACAGGTCAACCCAGGTGCCCTCGGGGAGTGCTCTCCGGCAACTTCAATCTAGCTCCAGAGCGCTCCGGGCTCCCCTCTCCCAACCAGAAATCAGTTTGGGGTTCTTCCGAACTGAGGGCCACAGAGATGGTATCTGCCTCCCGGAAACAGGGAGTTTACCTGGGGCCGAAGCCCAGGGTGTGGTGGAGTGACAGTCTGGGCAGGCTCCACTTCCCAGCCCTCCTGACCCTGGCTGGGTGCTCCCCCCACCACCAGCCCCGTCAGAGATCCGCAGGGGGAGTGGGATTGTAGGCCGGTCCACAGGCCCCGGGGGCCCCCGCGTCAAGGTACGCAAGTGGCCCATCTCAGTGAGGAGCCGCGTCAAGCCAAGGGGCTGTCTCCGCCCCCACCCGAAAAAATGGAGGCAGTGCTGTTGCCATGGCCTAGCCTGGTGTGGTAGGCGGGAGCCACGCGGGTGGGAGCCAGGCAGGCGGAAGCCAGACGGGCTTTGCCCTGCAAGTGGGGCTGGACTGGGGGTGACTCCCAGAGCTCCCAGAGTTGGGCTGGTCCGGCGCCTTCCACTCCATTTCTGTGTCATCTCTGCTGACTTACTTGGCCTTTGTTGTCTTGGGCTGCTCGCTTGACCCCTCAGCGCAGCTTGGGCGCTCTCAGGAATCTTCTTTTGTGACAGCCCAAAAACCTCGAATCTGTAGTTGCTTTTTTGTCGTTGCAGGTTAGTTGTTCAAAGATTTATTCATTTTTTGTTGCTGTTGGAAATGCAAATAGTACTCTGGTATCACAGCGTACACTTCTCAGGGTCGCGCTGTCTCCTGGCATGGCCGCTCCAGACCCATCGCCATCTTGAGTCCCCTATTTACTAATTGATTTTAATGCAAACATTTATTCTTTTTTTTTTTCCCCCTTTTTGTCTTTTTCGTGTCCAGCAACGGATTGCAACCCTCAGTGTCGCGCCCATACCGGACCGGGACTGGCAACGGGATCGCAACCCTCGGTGCTGCACCCGCCCCTCGCTCAGCCAGTGAGCGGGAACCGGTCTGTATGTGGGATCCGAACCCTCGGCAGGAGCACCACTGCACTCCCAAGTGGCGCACTGTAGCAGTGCACCACCGGGCAGGCCCGCAAACATTTATTCTATGGGGTTTATATTTTATTTCCACATATACTATATGGCATCAAGAGAACAAAGTATGGAAGAATAGTAAATGGAATTATATAGTCATATGTTTTTCATATTGTTCATGGAGCAGTATAAAGTTATTTGAAGAATAAAATCTTCAAGGCAAGATAACTATTATTATTTCTGAAACCAATACTAGAAAGTAAGAGACAGGTAAATATAAAAAGACTTTATGGTGGGAGAGCCAGATAAAATAATTTGCTTTTCCTTTGGAGGGGTTTCCCACCATGCCAAGAGCATTAGCCCCTACATATCTTAACACTGTTACAGGTCTACATCTTTATTTCCTACACTTTGAAGTCAGGTCTGACCAAAGCCTCCAATGTCCCAGCCACTTCTTGCTCATCCAATTTTATTTATATGATATCAATTTAGTGTACCAGTGATATTCTATGGGGTGACCAGATAGTCTAGATCACTTTGGATGAGATTATGAAAGAGGACAGGGGAGTTAGTATAGCCCTGGGCAAAGCTGTAACTGTATACCATTATCTCTTCCAAATGAATGGGAGCTCCTTTTGATACTCTTTCCTAATACAGGTGTAAACAAATGAATTTGATCAATCTATGACCTCATATCATGGACAACGGGTCTTCAAAAAGTTCATGGAAAGATTTGTACTATCTTTTAATTCCATTTTTCAATGAACTTTTTGAAGTATCCACATATTAGATCTCATTAATCCTTTCTAGCACAGATACCATATCTGGTAGAGTGTCTGAAATTAAAGACACCACTTGTTTGAGATGATGATATTCAATTATCATGCTCCAGATTCTATTTGGTTTTTGCAGAGTCTGGACTTGTGAGTGAAATTGAGATATGGTAAGAGTGCCTCTTCTGTATCCTTTAGTTCTTTGAGGTGGGATCAATTTTTGCTAGTCCTTCAAAGATGTGATTGTTTTTAATTAAAAACTTGGCTGTGGGGAAGGAGCAGTTTCAAAGGCTGTCCCCCATACAGATTTTCAGACTGCAATAGTTCTTACCACACAGGCCAAGGACAAAATGTGGTAGTTATGCCTTATGAAAAGTGCATTTACTTTAATTATATATATACACATAAAAATCATTTATATATATAAATAGATGATCACCAGGTGGTTCTGTGTACCCAGTGGACTCACTATTTTAGGTTTATAGATTAGAAAACTGCTCAGAGACATGCAGTGGTTAAACAGAAGAGGTGGAACTCTAACCAAATTCTTTCAAATCCTAAAGCTCTAGTTTGCATCACTGTGTAATTATAACACCTATTGGAACCAACCAAACAATATCATGTCCCTTACAAAGATGAGAAATCTAAGCCTTGGAGATGTCAAAAGTTGTCTATACTCAGATAAGATTTGATTTTTTTTTTAATTCCAGGATATTGTACATATTTGCTAATCAAGAAGAGATGTACAGATAAATGAATAGGTAAAGATTTTCATAGCTTCATGGGTTTATAAAAAAAGGAATAAAAAGGACTCAGAAATAAAGCCTAGGTATGGAGATTTCAGGTCCAGAAAACGAAATGATAGAAGCAGGTTTCCTGAGTGGAGGAATCTATTTGGTTCCATATGGCAGGTCTTGTTTTAATTATTATAGCGTGAGGTGATGATGAGGCTTTTAGGAAAGATTTTTAACTGGCAATTTAGGCTAATTTCAGTATAAATTCCAAGTCTGTTTGCAGCAAATGGTTACTGAGCTAGTTTAATTTATAGAAAGCCTGTTTAATTGCTTACATTCTGACCCACATCTGTCAATCAAATTAAGTACTTTTTAAACACCAAGCACTGAAAAGTGAGTTAAAATCTTATTTGTTGGGTGTACTGGGAAGATAATAAGAGAGTAATAGCACTATTGATTCATTAATGTAATAAGTAATTATTGATTATCCTTGACATGTAGGATAGTGATACGCAACTATTACACACTAAAAAGAGAAACTTACATTTTAGAAAGGGAGACATACAATCAGTAAGTACATAAGTAAATATGTTTATAAATGACATTTACAATGCTGTGAAGGAGATAAGCACAAGGCAATGATAAAAATATAACAATAATATTGCCCATGTATGTGGTGGGTGTGGGGAAGTTTCTTGATTGGTTGGTCAAGAAATTTCTCTGAGGATATGACATTTAAGCTGGTTTTAGAAGGCTGATTGAATATTTATACATATGTAATAATGAAAGAATTCAAGGGAGAACATCTACAGAGAAAACTATAAAATGTGCAGCAATCTGAGGCAGGAAGAGTTTGTTATGTTCTGCAACTGAGTAACTGAATTAAAACCCAAGATGGGGGAATGTTATTTTAAGCCTAATGTGGCTTATAAATATGATGTTCTTTATACATCAGTCCTAACAAACTGCTAGCCTAGTTAGTTACCATGCCATGTTCTCATAGTAAAATAAGGGATGGATTGAGTTGAGTCACCAATCATTATCCTGGCAATCAAAACGTGCTGACTGTTGGTCCACCATGAAACTGCTACTCCCTGAGGCCCAGACCTCAAGGTTGTCCAGCTACTAACTCTCAAAACAACTCTAGTCCATTGGATTTTCTCACGTAAAGCCACTGTAGCAAAACTGTACACACAGAAGTATTTTTATTGGCTTAATTATAGCTTGTTGCTTGTAAAAATAGATGGAGTCAGATACATCTAGTAACACATTCAAGCTACAACTATTAACTCTGTGTTACCATTATTTTCCAATTTCTTCTCAGTGCCTCCATTTCCTTCTAATCTAGAAAATTAATGATAATGGAAAAAGGCTTCTAGGATTTTCATGAGGATTTAATGAGATAATTCACATAAATCCCTTAGTTAGCAAAATACCTAGTGTGTAGTAGGTTTCAATAAATGTTAAAACTATTATTGCTTAGTTAAAAAAAGACTTTGCTTACAAGCAAAACATTTCTATAGCCATATTGTGCTGACACACAGAAATTACTACATTTTCATAGTTAAAACATAATGTACTACATCTGTTCTTTCAACATTATGCTAATCTGTGTTTCACATTTATAAAGGTGGGAATGGGAAATATAAATCTATACTGTACAGAAAAATTCTTTAAACTAAGATTGATACCTGCTTTAACATTTTTATCTCAACAATAACTGTTTACAAATACAAACATAATTTGAATACCTATTTTATGTAATTATATATCTAGTTAATTAAGCTTTCATGGAGTAAAACATTATAAGAAATATTTGCTATGAAAAAATCCAAAAGAAATCATTACTAAAGTAATGGTTTAATATATTTCAGGAAGAATGTGCATACATATGTGTGAGTGTGTGTTTTGGAGTGGAAAAAGGGTCAAAGAAGAATTGGGGTGGAAGTTTTCTTCCTTTACTGGTAGAAAGATTATCATTAGAAACAAAAAGGTAGAAGTTAATATGAATTTATTTGGATGGGGAATCCAGGATTAAGACCAAGTATTCATTGGTTTTATAAATTACTATTAATAGCTACTACATATTTAGATATCCAAGGTAGTAGAGGAAACTAAACTCTGGGTGAAAAATAATAAACACAATATGAAACTCTCAAGCATGTTCACTTGGATATTTAACAGGATATCTAATAGGTGTATCAACATGTACAAAATATTTTTTTTCTCTACCTTCACCATTTTTATATTGCTATCTTATGTTTTTCAGTAAATAGAAAACTACTTTTTCAGTTTCTCAAGCCCAAACATTTGAATCATTTTTGATTCATCTCCTTCACATTTTCCATCCAATCCATCAGCAAATCCTGTCAAATTTATCTTGAAAATAAATCCAGAATCCAACCATTTCTCATAATCAGCACCACAGCTCCACTGGTGGAAGATACTGTCACCTCTCACCTAGGTCATTGCAATAGCTTCCAAACCAGTGTTCTTGCTTCTTCCCTAGGCACTAATGTTCTATTCACCATCTAGCAAACAAAGATCACGCTGTTCAAAACAATCAAATAACTTCCCCTCTCAACACATTAAGAAAAAGTTTTTAAATGACCTGCAAGGCCACCAGCTATGTCACTGACATTATTTTCCCTTGCACCACTTGTTATTCAACCTACTTTGTCCTATATTTCTCTAAAACATTTATTACTGCCCAATAAGTAGTAATTGATCCATTTATAGCCTGTCTCCTCTGCCCACTGAATAGCACTCTATCAGGAAGTTTACTTGGAACATGCTTTGTATATCGCTTTCATCCCAGTAACTCAAACCGTACGTGGTGTGTAGTAATTATTTTTTGACTAAAGAAAATTAACAGTTTGAATGATTCATATAAAAATAGTAGATCAGTTGACAAATGCAAATAATAAACTTTAAAAAAAAGCCATAAATGAAGAATTCTAAGTATAAACTGACATTCAAGAAAGAGACATACAAGGCATTTTGATTATTCCTTAAAATTTGTGTTATTTTGCTTACAAAATAAAGTTTAATTAAAATCAGAACAAAAACAATATAAACCTTTTTCTGACTTTTCTCACAAAATTATGTTGTTTTCTTACCAGAAATACAGTTTGCAATACTGAACAATGTACTTCATTTTCCAAATATACAAGTAAACTACAGCAAGTTCAGAGAGGAACTAGACACAGTGATTTCAAAGTAGGATGGGGAGACAATATGTATTAAAAGCATCTACAGTGCTCACCAAAGGTTCAAACTCCAGCCTTAATCCAGACCTACCTAATCCAGAATCTGAGAATGTTATAAAAAACTAAATATTCATGGACTTCAATCTCCCAGATTTACCTATGCACCCTAAATTTTGAAAAAAACCTATATTAAGTAAATATCTGTTATTGAACTTATATTGGCAAAAGCTGACTTGATTAAATGAACCATGTGACTGAGCGAACATTCCAAGTCCTATTATCTCAAGGTATCAGATATAAATTAAAAGAAGTAATAATTAGTTTTAAACCTTTTATGTAATACTTATTAAATTCTGTATTTTGAATATTAAATTTCCCTTTGATTTAAAAAAAGCTCATTTTTATATTTGGGTTTACATTATTCTTCTTCCACTGAAAATATTAACAAAATTCACCAAGATTCTGAAACTTCTGAAATTTTAATTATCTATGGTAATAGGTATTTCTATCTAATTCAATAAGGAAGAAATGTGCAATTGGGGAAAAATTTATCAAATTAATTTAGGATTTTTTTTCACTTATTTATATATCATATATCATCTCTAAAACTAGATTAAAAATCATTGACCTTGTTACATCTATGAGCATATGGGTAAAAAAAAAAAAAAAAGTCTAGCCACAGAACGCTTTCTTTGATAGAATTCTAGGTAAGTAAGCATTGTACGAAGTTGATTTTTAAGTAAGATTTCTCTTTAAATAAAATGCATGCATGGTCTTTTTGGATGCTCTTATATCAAGCTGAGCTGTGGTATTCCTTAACAAAACTGACAAATCAAGTAAACAAAACAGACTGACATATATATTCAAAAAAAGAAAAAGAAAAAAGCAACAAAATTTCATATATATGTATATTCTTGATACATGTAATAATATGGATATGATTGGTAATATGAGCAAAATATGCAAAAATAAGAAAATGTGCATTATTATATCATTTTTGAAATTTCAAAAATAACTAACACTACATAATATAATTTCAGATACACATAGAAAATATAAAAAGATGCAATGTAATAATGGTTATTTAGGTGTTGGAGAGAAACAGTAGATAGGGTAGTTAGTGGTAAGTGTGTAGCCTCTAAGTATAGATAAGCTGTTATAAATTAATGACTTAGGTTGGAAAGTGGATTCATATGTTCTCATTAAAAATAAGACTTTTGTTAAAATTTATATCCAAGATTAAATAGTAATTAATACAATTCAATTATACCTTTAATACAAAATTTGACTTGAGAACATGTTACTGACAGGCCAGGCTCGGCTTGCCCTCTCGCCTTAAACAAATGACCTGAAAGTCCAAAAGTTGATACAAGGATTAGAAGGTTTATTCAGATTACCGATACTCAACTAAATGTCTAACCAAGCAAACAAACAGAGAGAAAAGACGAGCAGTGGGGTCCAGTTTAAGTTAGTCCTAATCAGAGGGGCCAACCTATTCCATTAACAGTAATTGATAAAAGCATTTCTCTCCACTATTTTCAGCAAAAAGAAGAAAAGTATCAACTAGATTTAAATCATAGAAACAAAGCATAGCCAGGAGCCCTCCAGGGTGCACCTATATGGACGTGGATACAATCCAACCAAACAGAAGAGGGCTCAGAAAATCTGAGAAAGGCAAAGAGAATAAAGCATTGCCTTGTCAGAATTTAGGCTAGGGTCTCCAAGAGAGACCCACCAGCAGCAGAGACATGGGAGAAAAACAGTCCCAGTGGCCACTTGCCTCTTACAGCTAGAGTCTTTTCTGCTGTCCAAAGCTTTCCAATTTTTGCCAGTGATTAAATTAGGCTCTTAGATTCCAAAGTCATAGAAATAAACAAAGTACCCAGATAGTAAAGCAAGCAACGCTTTATTAAAAGAGGTGACAGACTTATACATGAGGGGTTAGCGACAGTAAAGCTAGCCCCCTGAGGGGAGCTGTTCAGGGTCTTTTTTTTTTTTTTCCTTTTTTTTTTTTTTCTTTTTTTTTTTGTCTTTTTTCGTGACCGGCCACGGATCGCAACCCTCAGTGTCACGCCCGTACCGGGCCGGGACCGGCAACGGGATCGCAACCCTCGGTGTTGCTCCCGCACCTCACTCAGCCAGTGAGCGGCTGGTCTGTATGTGGGATCTGAACCCTCGGCGGGAGCGCCGCCGCACTCCCAAGCGGCGCACTGTAGCAGTGCGCCACCGGGCCGGCCCTGTTCAGGGTCTTTTATAGGGAAAGGAGTTGAGGGGTGGCAGGCCAGCATCACTGGAGGTGGTCCGTTCTGTTCTTCCTGGTTGCACCATGGGTGCATGCTCAGTAGGCAGTGGTGTTCATCCCTGTCACCCCAGGACAGTCATTGTAGCAGTCACCTTGATGCTTTGTGTGCAGGTGGGAATTCCTAAAGGGGTCTTAAGTTTAATCTGTAACTTTTATAATTATAGTAAACAAGTCTTGGGGAGAGGTTGTGCAACTCAGTAAATATCTGTTTCCTCTCTTATCTCAGTCTATTTTGTCACAGCAACCCATGGGGTAATTATTTGCCCTGAGGGGTCTCATGACTGAGGAGTGGAAAAGTCACAAAGTGTCCTCTGCAGGGAAAATGGAGTCAGTTTTGTTCACAGGCCTAGCCTTACTCTGTTTCAAACATAGGGGTTGAAATTCTCAAATTTACAAAATAGAAACCAATTTTAAGAGACTGAAAGAAATTTTACCTTCAAGATAATAAAATATTTACCTTAGACACTTATAACCATCCACTGCCTAACATTTCATTGAGACACAATCACTTAAGACTAGTGGTGACAAAAACAACTACAGCAACAATCTGTCAAACACCACCACCCATCCAGCTATGTAAGAAGATATTCAGGTTTATTTGTTACTTATCTAAATGCCTATTCTGGAAGATTCTTTTTTTTTTTTTTTTTTCCTTTTTGTCTATTTTCGTGCCCGGCAACGAATTGCAACCCTCAGTGTTGCGCCCGTACCGGCAACGGGATCGCAACCCTCCGTGTCGCACCCGCACCTCGCTCAGCCAGTGAGCGGGAACCGGTCTGTATGTGGGATCCGAACCCTTGGCGGGAGCGCCACCGCGCTCACAAGCGGCACACTGTAGCAGTGCGCCACCGGGCCGGCCCTATTCTGGAAGATTCTAAACAAACTAAATTTCTTTACAATAATGTTCCTCGATAAATTAAACATAAGATATATTTCAATAATCTCTAAAGAAAAACTCATGTTTTTCCCCTTTAGTTTCATTTTAACAGCTTAGTTTAATATTTTTGTTTACTTTTGAAATCACTATATATTCTAAATATAATGATCATGAGGTAGTTTACAGTTTTATAAATAACCTTCTCATTAATATGTTTCCACAGTCAAGGAAGAGGCAGCATTCAGCCAAAGGAGATTTATTCAAATTTAAAGGAGACAGACGTGTCTTCTAACATAAATGTGAAGGTAAAAGAAACTCGATACAAATAAATGCATGCCTATGGCTGAATATAAGTATGCTTTTCTACAAAAAAAAGAAATGTGTTTCTTTGTGACTTAAGGTAAAATTCTGGCTGTGCCTCTAGCTAATTTCTGCTGGTAAAAGTTTCAGATCTGATTTTCAGTATAGGTTGCTTGTGTGATAAAAAAGTACTCTTCTTAATGCATTAACCAGTTGGTCTGGAATCTTTAATGACTCCAAATTATTCTCTTGCATATTATACTTGCTGGGTGTAATGAAATAGACAACTAAAAATAAGCATGCTAATGACAATATTTTATTGACTAATTTAAATATGTTAAAAGCTCACATATATTTAGCTCTTAAAATGTACCAAAAACTGTTGTAAACAGTTTATACATATTAACTCTTTTAATTAGCAACACCCTATGAGCTAGCAACTGTTATCTCCATGCAAAACATAGAATAAGTCACAGATAAATATATTGTCCAGGATCACATAGCTAGTAGGGGAATAGATCTGAGATCTGCAGCTATTTAGTTTAACTGCAGACCCTATGTTCTTATCATTACATTATAATATCTGATCTGTTAAAAAACAAAAAAAAAATTCTCAAGTAAAGAATTAAATATCTTGGAAGGTTAGCACAACTAACTATGTGATGCAGGGAAGACATTTGCAAATTTTAGAACACTACAGAGTTTTATGCATCCAAAATTAAAATCAATGTAATTATTTCATTTTTATATACATGTACTTATTAAGTAATGACATATTTTTTAAAGATATCTTTCTTCATAATTATGAAACACCCTAGAGTTTTTAAGTGCCTAAGCTTTGTAAACACAGAACAAAAATGTGCTATATTTTTTCTGACCCTGTGACAAACAGTTACAATGCTCCTTTGTGAACCATTGAGATGGGTGTGGAATTACAGAAACTGGTTATCTGTAAACATTATTGGTTAAGTCAATACCAATGAAGTAATTGAACTTCTTATAATGTAGTTTCATAAAAAATGTTGGAAAAAAAAGAAAGTTGAGTCATTTTGATTTTTGCTTCTTTGTAGTATCCTTCTAGAACAGGAATGGTGTGAATATTTTCATTCACTCATGAGTGTAGTCATTCTAAACACTTTTTTTTTTTTTTGAGCCTGTAATCTTTAATAAGAACAAACAGAAAAAATCCATTGCACTGTGTAAAATAAGAGGAATAGAAAGTTGAGGGGAAAAACACACTACTCCAGCCTTAGGGATTCAGAGTCTAGAAAACAAACTTGTGCTACTAATATAGATAAAGCCTGAGAAAATCACTATGTAGATTCTAGGTTCCAGACAAGGGAAGGGTCAACAAACTATGGTTAAAGGTCTTATGTGGCCTTTCACCTGTTTTTGCACGTTTCAAATGTTTGGTGAGCTAAGAAAGTTTTTTCACCCCAATATCGTAAAAAAAAAAAAATTATATATATATATATAATATATATATCCTGGTTTTCATGTCCAAATAACGTTTTCTTAAACATGGCCATGCTAATTCCTTGTATATATTGTCTATGGCTACGGTATTTGAACCACAAGGACAGATTTGAGTAGTTATGAAAGATAAGACAGACTGCAGGGCCTAAAATACATACTATCTGTACTTTTACAGAAAGAATTGTTGCTCCTCACATATATACACAATATATGAGACTGGAAAATTCCCTCACTATGTGACTGGAGTCATTCACATTGTAGCAATCATTTCCTGAATAACGTAGTTAATGCTTCCTAATGAGAAATTCAGATACTCCCCATTTTGAACAGCAATGATAGCTGATCATTGCAATCTTCATTTAAAAATAATGCAAGTAATGCATTTGTGTTCATATATACATCATTTTGTATTATATATGTGATATTACTTTCTTTATTTAATCATAACGTCAATTTTTAAACACTACATAAAGTGTAGTTCTTTTCCTCAAATACTTTAACATTTAAATAGGCAGAAATAATGACTTATTTCTCAAAACATGAGCTATTATGTCTTTGGATCTAATTATTTTTTATTTTAAAATCTCTAATGTTGGGATAGATTAAAGTTGGGAATCAGGCTAATGATGGGTGATTTAACTACACCTCAGATTCCCCAAGAGCAGTTTATATTTTCCTAATTATATTTCCAGACTCTCTTGGCTTGTTTTCTTAGAAAAGTTTAATTTTCTTGCAACTGACAATATTAAAAATCAAATTCATATTGATGATCCAAATAAAAACAAATAGGTTTTCCCCTAGGTAAGCTGCTGCTCTACAATACAACTTTGGATTATATATTCTATATTAGTAGAACAAAGTTCTCCCTCCAGACATCTAATTCAACCCGAAAATTTTGTGAATTCACTGTATGAACCTTCACTAGTTCTAAAGTTAAGGTACACATCTAAGGAAGAGTGTATGATCTTCCTTAATGTGAAACTTTTCCATTGACTCTAATTGTATGAAATAATTTGTCTAGGAATACTACTGATATGCTGTCAATTCAATTGCTAAAGTTTCCTGGGATATCCTTAACCATCTTTCCGCACTTTTTTTTTTTTTTAATTTCTAATAACTTCATGTATAGCATGGTTTCTTTTACCACTAATATGTACATTTGACCATGCCAAATCTACATTAGTAGCTCCCAGTTTTCACTTAAGCATTAAACCTGTGTCTTCAAGTGTCTGTTGAATATTGCCCTTGTATGTTTCATGGGAATATTAATCTGATAATGTCCAAATATGAATTCATCAAGTTTTGCTTCCCTTCTTCAAATTCACTTCATGTTCAGTATTCTTAATCTAAATGAATGGCATTAGTATCCTCTCAGTTTTCTGAAGCCAAAACATCAGCATCACTCCAGACATTATCCTCACCCTCTTTACTCACCACCATGCCTTCCCTCCCCATGCATACTGAAACAATTGCAAATCAATAATTATAAACAATCTCCCAGGTTCACTATCTCTTATACTCTTGATTTTTATGTAGTCCCTTTACTAGATTCCTTGCCTAATCGCATTTTCAAACCATCCATCCTTCATAATGTTTACAGAACCTTTGAATCATTAAGTCCTCATTGCCCAAATAAAATCCAAATAGTATTTTATGACATAAGAAGCTCTGCCCATCCTTTCTCCTCTAAAATGCATCCTTTTATTTATTTATTTATTTTTAACTTTTAATTGCATCCTATAATCAAGCCTCACTAAACCAAGGGCATTTTCCAGCACATGCCATGCTCCTTGGATGTCTGGGCCTTTTTACATAACATCCTCTCTACCTGAACTATTATTTTACCTTCTCTACCTGACGAATTTCTGTGGGTTCCTCCAAACTCAGCTGAGTTGTAACATCATCTTAAGTCTTTCTAGTGTTGTCAGTGAAATAGCACAGTAAAGAAATCCAAAAGTTCATCCTTCCACAAAGTCAATGAAAAAACATAAAAACTGACAGTATTAACTTTTTTTGGAACTTCGGAATCTAACCAAAAGTTTGCAGTGAAGAGAGCAGTGCTTGAGTAAGGAAAAGTCACCTGAATCACTGTAGTAACAGATCATTTTGTGGCATTTTGTCTTATCCTGTTCATTATCTATTCCCCAGCTATCTCTGTACCAGAGGCAGCAGAACTACCCTCATTGCAAAGAATTTTGGTTGTTTGTTTTGACTTGTCTGGTGGCTCCCTGGAAGACCAGCTCAAAGGGCTTGTCTTTATCTTGCCTAACTAGGAACTCTTCCGTGCTGAGGCAGCTATCTGGAACATTTATCAAAAACATTTACAGAGAAATCCATTAGTCATTGTTCCCTGCAACAATGGATAACACCCAGAGTAAAAGACAGAATAACCAAACAGCTTAGGAGGAAAGCCTGGGGCATGAAATGCTTTGGAAAGTAAATGTTTTGACAAACTCAGAATATTCCTGGGAATCTAAACAGCCATGTGAATTCACAGAGCAGTGCACATGTTCATAAAAGACCACAAGAGGCCCTAAGCTCTCACCTCTGCCTGACCTTCAGGTTCTATACAAGCAGGAAGTAAAGGCTAAGGCAGAGTTGTAAACTGGCTGAGTGCTGAAGGCAATCAGCAATCTCAGAGTTTATTGTTTAGGTATTTAAGGAAATCTCTGTCCAATAGGTAGCACATGACTGGAATTACAGAACAGCGACATTAGTAGTCACAGATGACAAAGAATACAGACTTTACTAAAATTAGTTCAGAAATGTCACAAAATAAACAATAATAACTACAATGAGGAACAACCAGAAACCCTGGGGAGGGGGATAATCTGATTCCAGAGTTGCTATGTAATTACATTAAAAATCTTAAGTTTTCAACAAAAACTATGATGTATACAAATAAATAAGAAAGTATGACTCACAAACAGGAAAAATAATAAATGGAAATTGTCCCTGAGGAAGGCCAAACATTATACTTACTAGACAAAGACTAATCTATTTGTATGATTCTATGAGATTCTCTTAAATTTGTTGTTTCTTTGCTCATCTTCTCACCTAGACTGTGGGTTCATGGGGATTAATGATAATGCTTGTCAGCCTAATAGGTTAAACTGTGGTTGGTGTGCAAATCCACTGTACTGGACAAACTTAAAATAGAATCTTGTAGATGCCTACTAGGGATTTCTCTACAATCATGAAATTGATTCAGAATGAGGATGGTAATTACCTCCTTATCAAAAAAAAAAAAAAAGGTGTCAAAAAGGAATGTAGTAGATAGGAAATGCTACAGGTATGCACCTTCAGAGGTGGCCAGAGAGAGCCTTAGTCTGAGACATCAAAGGGCTTACTATACCTCTGAGGAAACACGATCAGCACAAGTGAAACATTTCAGCTACAACACAAGATGAAAAAAACTAAAATATAGGAGATTAAATACATTATTGGGTATCAGGAAAAAAGTAAAATATAACAGTGCATGCTATAAAAGGAACTGATGGGGAAGTTGCAAATGGATCTGGGCCTGAATAATGGTTACTTAAACTTCTTTTATGGAAGTGACTCACCAACTCCCCATCCTTATACAGGGTTCAGCCACATCCATTTGGGTGGTTATCAAAATAAATGTAGTTAACAGATGTCCTCAAAGTCTAAGACAACTAATTGTATATGATAGAGCAAGAATACATTTTCAAAATTATCAGATTACAGGATTTGATGGTTAGAGAAACTGTACTGCCTCTAATAGAATGAGGAAGTCAAGAGAGGAAGTTCATTTTGAATGAGATGATGTTAGGATTGAACATGTAATGTTTGAAGACTAAGTGGAACATAGTTATAAAAATTCAGGATTGAGGAACAAACCTGTCTTAATATAAACCCAGAGCTTTTGCAAATAAATAAAAGTAGATGCTCTTCAAATTCACTACTAGATTTTGTTGCTTTAATGCATACCAGGAATTTGATGTAACAAATAAACATATCTTTAACAAATCATCTTCTAATTTATATTGGTATTTTTTGGTGTGATGACAGATCCATTAATCTATTTAATTAATATTTATCAAGGACCTAATATACTCTGGGAGCAGATGCTGAGGCTAGATGGGTAAACACTATCTACAAAGTTCCTGCCTTTATGGAGCATACATCATGGTAAAATTAAATACATGTCAGTCAAGTAAGATCCTAAAGTTTGATTTAAAAATATCAGCATGTATGTGCATTGCAAAGCTGTCATCACATTTTTTTCCTCTAGTTTCTCAGTAGATTAATTCACTGTTGTTATTAACATCCTAGCAAGCCCCATATGCCGCTGCCAAGTGGAAGCATTTTTACTAGGCTACTTAGTTCTGAGATGTTGGTACTGCTTTTTAGTTTTTGTTTTATGTATGAAAGATGTGCTGAGTAAAAACTAAGTGATAATCAGTGGGGCACACCTGAGAAGACAAGTATACAGAGACATATTAGATGATATTCTATGCCAGAAAGATTTTACAGTCTACAGAATGAGGCAAAAATTTATACAAGAATAAAAATGTTAATTAGGGTATGGGATGAGAAGTATGAAGTATTATCTGTATGTCAAACCTGTCAAACTCAATGTTTTCATTGGAATTCCCATATGACATTAAGAGTTACATACCAGTGTCCCAGAATCATGGTCACTGTTAACAATATTCTGAGCTAAAAGTCTAGTGTGTGGGCCAACATAAGAGGAGGTATTTTACAACATATTCCAGTAGCATAGTGTATGGTAAACTCACAATTCTCGAAAGTCAAGATGGTAGCATTTTACTTGATTAAAACTACCTCTATAATTACATGTTTTTTCCATATACCAAATTTAATCTCTAAGAATATCAACATTAATTAGAAATAATATTTAAAATTCAATTATAATAGCTATGTTTACATCACAATTTAAAGCCAATAAACAGAGAATATACATTTGTAATACTCCATTTCTGTTACTTATAATAAAATACCTGGAACTGGGTGATTTGTAAGAAAACAAAATTTATTTCTTACAGTTTCGGAGGCTGGGAAGCCGAACACTGAGGGAACACTTCTTTTTTTTTTTTTTTTGTCTTTTTCCGTGTCCGGCAACGGATCGCAACCCTCAGTGTTGCCCCCGTACCGGACCGAGGACCGGCAACGGGATCGCAACCCTCGGCGTTGCTCCCGCGCCTCGCTCAGCCAGTGAGCGGGAACCGGTCTGTATGTGGGATCCGAACCCTCGGGTGGGAGCGCCACCGCGCTTCTCAAGCGGCACACTATCCAGTGTGCCACCGGGCCGGCCCTGAGGGAACACTTCTGGTGAGGGTGTTTGGTGATGGCTTTAGAGCAATGCAGGAGTCTCACATGGCAGAAAATGGCAGAGCAGAGAAGGAGAGAGACTGTCTTGTGCTCTCTTTTTAAAGCCCTCAGAACCATGCCCTTGACCATCATTATTAATTCATTCACTACATCATGGTCCTACAGTCCAATCACCCCTTCAAGGCCCCACCTTTCAAACGCCATAATAAGATTGCCCACCCTCTTCACACTGTCTTAGTGGGGACTAAGTTTTGGGGGGGACATCAATCCACAGCAACATTCATTTTAAATAAGCTTGGAAAAGTTATAAAAAGAAATCATATACTAAGCTACTGAGATATTTTTACTAAATTCCAAAAGAAGAATTTAATTTGCATGACCAAGATAAACATATTCTAGGAATTTATTTTGAATTTTTAAGCAAAGACATTATGGTGACAGGCAACTTCAACTGATATCATTGTAGAATGGCTAGGAATTGTATATAAGAAGTCAAAGAATGTGTACTCAGGGGAGTGCATCGCCGTAGAAGAAATACTGTGAGCAAAGATACAGAAGTATAAGTGATGGGTTTGGGAAATGGCATGTAGTTATATTTAGCAAGAATTTAGTGATTAGAAAGGAAATGCTGGGAAAAGTTAATAGACAAAGATCTTAGTCTTTGTATTAGTTATGACTCTTTCCTTGGCAGATTATATATTTCTTATGTCACTATGGCATTCCAGGGTGCAGAAGATTGGAAGATGTTAGATATGGCTGGATAATGGAAATATAACATTATTTAGTTTTTTCACTATTCCCAGCTAGCATGATGTCTTGCATAAAAAGTTTTAACAGAAAATGTCTTCTCTGCTCTAGCATAAATATCTTAAAGAGAATTTCAATTGACTCAGCTTGATTCGTGTCTTTCTCTGTATCAGTCTGTTTCTCTTGCTTATCATACTACCTGAAACTGGATAATTTATAAAGAAATAAAAGTTATTTCTTACAGTTTTGAAGGCTGGGAAATCCAAAGTCCAGCGAACACATCTGATGAGGGCCTTCTTTGCAGGGTGTCATATGGCAAGAATCAGCCGAGCAAGAGAAAGCTAACCTCCTCACTTGCTCTCCTTTTAAAGCCATCAGAATGATGCCCATTATTTCATGTATCAATCTACTAACAAGGACATAGTTCTCACAATCAGATCACCTCTTAAAGGCTCTGCCTTTCAATTACCATAATAGGATTTCCCACTCTTTTATACACTGTGGCAACAGAGATTAAATTTCCAATATATGAAATTTTGGGGGCACATTTGACCCTTAGTGATCTCTAAATCTTTTTTTTTTTTTTTTTTTTCATTTTCTGGCTAATGGAATAGAGTTCCATTTGCTTTAGTCTTGGTTATATAACCACTCCTAATACACCCTGCTATCAGAATTATTCAAATGGCTTGTATTCATTTTCTATTGATGAGTAACAAGTGACCACAAACAAAGCAGCTTAAAACAACACTGTTATATTTTCACAGTTTCTATGGGCAGGACTACAGGCATTCAGCCAGGCTGCATTTTTTTTTAATCAGAAGGCTAGACTAGCAAATAATCCACTTTCAAGGTCCCTAGGTTGTTGGCAGAACATATTTCCTCATGATTATTCCCATTACTTCAGGAACTCCCTGGTACCTTCTACTTCATCTTACTTCATTTTTACATTTTATGTATTTAGTTATTTATCATTTTTCCCTCTCCTGAGAATGTAAGCTACATAAGGACAAAGCTATATAATTTGCAGGTTTTTTTGAAATACTATGTTCACAGTATCTAAGAACCTAAAAAATAATAAACACCCAAGAATATTTGTACATTAACATATACATTAATCTTATTAATCATACATATTTTAAAGAAAAAAAAAACTGTCATACTATCCATAATGTGTTTTTAATAAAATGCTAGTTTTATAAGCTTAATAAAAACCTTTTTCAAGATGAGAACCATTTCTTTAAATATTCCTTCTAGAACTTTCCTCAAAGCTTAGAATCAGTTGCATACTTTCCTTTTTACAATTTCTATTCTCAGTCTTTAGGTTTCTTTTCAGATATCTTCCTTTATTCTGTTTTCAACAGGTCTGTAATTACATTACTATAGAGAATGACATAAAAGTCTAAGTCAAAATCTCTTTTTACTGTTTTCACTTAACACTGAATATAAATAATTTAAAATCTCAAAATAGAAGCTTCTATTACTCAAAATGTATTTTGCAAAAGTACCCAATGTCACTTTACCTTGTCTAATACCTTTGCAAGCTTCTGATGTTAATGTACTCATAGAATGTGAATTCTTTGCCTGAATATTAAACTTCTGTTAAACAGATGTTAATAGAGAAAGAAATTTCAATATGTTCCTTTCAGTAACCAAGAATAATATTAACATTCAATTGGTGAAATTCTGCATGAAAGTAAAACCTGTTAAGATATTTAAAATGCTAGAAGAGAGTCTGCATTTACTACAAATATGTACTAAGAACCTTGCTGTATTACATTTTAGAAATTAAAGTTCAAGAACCATGTCAAGTTAAAGTAAAAAGTAGTCACTGTACAAAAGTCATTTGAATTTAGTGCCCAAAATTAATTTTAAATAATTTCACATTTGACCTAAAGACCCTTATGTTTTGGCCTACATCTGTATACTGAAGGTTTCCTCATACAATTCAATGAATTGTCATATTTTAATATTACTTTTTTTAAAGTCTACTAAGAGTAGCACTTGCTTATGAGTTTTCTTATACATGACCATTAAAAATTCCATCACCTACTCATCATAAATTCTGTATTTAAATTGATATTAAGATAGTCATTGCTTACTTCTGAATTAATATGTAAAAATTTACCCTCTAATGGTATCGTCTTTACACACTGACTGTGAAATAACATGCTTTCCCTTAGACCTTTGTTAAATTGAATGTTATGTGTTCCCTAAAATTCATATGTTGAAGCTCTAAACACCAGACTAACTATATTTGGTCTAAGGAAGTAATTAAGGTTAAATGAAGCCATAAGGGATGGACCCTGATTTAATAGGACTAGAGTCCTTGTAAGCAGAGACATCCATGGAAAGCTCACTCCGTGCATGCACAAAGAAGAGATCACATAAACACACAGGGAAATAGCAGCTGCCTGCAAGCCAAGAGAAGAGGATTCATAATGATGCCTACTCTGCTGACACCTGGATCTTGGACTTCCCAGCCTCCAGAACTGTGAGAAATCAATTTCTGTTGTTTAAGCCACCTAGTCTTTGGTATTTTGCTATAGCAGCCTGGACAGAATAATACACCCTGGAGCTACCATTTTATCCCAACATACTTCTAGTCTTCATCTACTGAAAAAGCAGTAATCAAAAGAACAATTTATTCACAAAATGTGTGGTCATTGGCTTTCATAGACCTTGATATGACTCTGCCAAATATAACTGCTTGAAAGAACACTTTTGCTACTGTCATTATTACTTCTAAAAGTTAAAGAATTCTCAGTGGAACAATCCTAGGCAGGGATCTTACTATTTCATTCTTCCTAATTTGAACATCTAGCTGCAGCTAAGTTTCCATTTACACTTAATCTTCTTCAACTCTGGATTCTCTCTTTTATTACTCTTTTGTTAATTTTTTAAAAGTCTCTAGGATGAATATTTTCAAACTGTTTTCATAAGATAGCAACTTGGATTAGAATTGCTTAAAATAAAACTCAGTTTCTGAAATTTTCTGAACTTTAGAAAGTAAATATTTAATTTGAATATATTTATTATGAGTCACCACAGAAAGATATGGTATGGAGTGATCTTAAATTATGCTAACCACATTTTCTTTATTTTCCTTTTCTCAAAAACCCCATTACCAATTGATGGAACATAGTTCTGAAAATGAAGGAACCACCACCTTAATATTCATGATTTCTACATCACATTTTAACTTCAGATGTGATTTCTAAATAGATAAGAACTAAATTCAGTCTTATGGCATGCCATAGCTACCACATCTCAGGTTAACCACAGTTCCTTGATAAATTTTTTCCTTAAATCTTTGGAAGACTTACTCATGGGAGTTTAGTTAAGATAATCTATGACATCTATTCCTCCTAAATTACTAGGTGAGTAGTTCCTTAATATATTTCTAATCCTCCTTGGGTCACTAAGAAAATGACCTTCCTTAGGTCACTTTTTTCTCCATGTAGTAATAATAGGAATGACACATATAATGGCTTGCAGTTCACAAGTGTTTTCATATGCATTAACTCATTTTCAGTTGATTCCCCCAAATAGCCATATGATTTAAAAAGAGTTGTATAAACTACATTTCATTGATAAAATAACTAAAGATTACAGAGAAATAAAATGTCTAAGATCCCACAACTTGCAAATGGAAAAGTGTTCATGCTTTAGGCCTTATGATTTCAAATTGTCTCTTTTTACTAAATATAATTAAAATCCATCAAGATTCAAAAGTAAATGATATTCTCCTCATCATGCCACCCAGATTTGGCTTCTTTCCCTTATAAATAAGGTTGTGGGGAAAAAAACCTAATGCATTTTATTTCAGTTCAACATTGATTCACCATCTATTATGTACCAGACAGTATTTTAGGTACTGGGGATCAGATACAAATATGTTCCTATGAAGAAGCCAACAAATTAGAAAACTTAAAATATACATATAAATATATAAAAATAGAATGTATATACACAAGGTACAAAGAATATATGAGGTCAAAGGTTAAACAGAGAGTGAATGTCCCTGTTGAGGGGAATGGTGGTGTCCAGGAAAAGATTTCTTGTGAGTTTATACTATGACGCTCTTTAAAGAAAGTGGGAGTTTACCAGGTGTTTAAAAGTAGATAGAACTTTGAGTAGACTGAAAAAAAGAAGGAGAGTATAGAGTAAGGTATGAAAGTTCATGGCATTTAAAAAAGAAAAACTGGCATAGTGCTATATTGCTCAAGTGAAAAGTGAATTGGGAATGAAAATAAGATATGATACTGAACAGACAAGGATTTGGTAAAGAGGGAATGGCCTTAAGTTTGAGTCCCAAAATTTCCATATTAATATTTCAACTCTGCTACTTATTAAATGTGTTACCTTGGGAAAGTACTCAATTTCTCTGAACTTCTTTCTACAAAATTGGGATAACAATGCCTACCTATTACGCATTACATGTGTAATGAGGCTCACATAGGATTTGACAGTAAGTAAGCACTAAATAAATGGGAGTTGTTGATATACTAGAGTGTAGAAAGGGAAAAGCCAAATGTGAAACTTGTAATTTTTCAGTAGATCACGGATTCTTTCATGAATCACCCTCGATAATTATAAGTTGAAAATTGTAGGGTAGTACATTCTGCGCCATCTAAATCAGTTTTATTATCTTTGAATAGAAATTAAAATGGCTTCTTTTAGCTCTTGATCAAAGATCCATTTTCCAAGTGTGTTATATTTATTTTGTATCATTTTTTTCTAGCTTGAGGCCTTATTTGCATCATATAATTTTAGCTGAACTAGTTGAGTGTCATTCCACTACTTTTAATATATAGATCTTATCATAAATAAGTGTGATGGTATCATATTCTTCTTGTATTTGGAGAAGAAATCCAAAAAGTAATTTAATGTTAAATTTTATAACTGAATAGAAAGTGATTTTTATAAAAAAAAAATATTTTCTCAATGGTTAGTGTTTACCTCAGAGGAAAAATAAAGGCCTGGCAGCCAAAGTGCGTTGTATCCAAAGTATTTCAAAATGTATTGAAAGTGACAATTTATATACTTTTACTAAATCATATATCAAACTAAATATTAAGCTCACACTTTTTTCATGATTGAGGTATTTATAAAAAAATATATTTTTATTAAAATATTTTTTTAGTGATACTTTAGGATAATACTTGTAATTCATGGCGGCTTTCTTTGGCATACTAGCTATAAGTAGCATGTAAATAATTATTCCACTTTGCTTAGAGAAGTCCTTAGACATTTAATCCTAGTTGTAGGAGATCACAAATTTGAATCAGCCCCTTTGCTTTTCTAATGCAATTGTGATACTATAGACAGAAAAGGTTTTTTAAAAAAGTAAACATAAACCCAGCACTGAGTTCATAATAAATATATACATGAGGATATATATTTAAAAATTTATATTATAGTTAAGTATATTGCTTATATTTAATCTCATGAAAATACGGTCACCTTCAGATGCTTGGGCTGTTTCCAACATAGTTTTCTCTGAGAAAGTTAAAGAAGTCTGAAATTGACCTTAATCCTAAGAAAGCAATTTCAATTATTGATCTATCATTTGTCTTTGCACAAGTCTCCCTGGAGTTTACCTATCTCTATACTTGAATTTCAGCTTTTGCTAAAATCAGCTTTGGGGATCTCTTTATTCTTTGAGGGTAGCCAAATCAATACCTAAGTGAATTCCAAATATGTTTACTCCTTCTATCATCTAGCTACCTAATTTTATGGCCACATCTGGATCTTTTGATGACCAGGACTCATAAATGGATTTTGTAAAATATTACCATTTCTCTTTAAGATACTTTTTTTTAAAATCTTGCTTTCATTTTTTTTTTTTTAAATAGAAATTTCTCAGTGATTACCTTGTGCCATATGGATTTCATTTACATACCCCTCCATTGTACTGTATTTCTAATTTGAATCTTCCATAAGTGTAATGTCAAGGTTCTATTTTTGAGAGCCTCTAGATTCTTCTGAGTTTTCCGATTTAGTATCTTAGGCCATTGTATATCTTAATTCTGAACTGGTTGAAATATGTATTCCCCAAATATAGAGTCAGTAAAGTTACACATTCTGTCCCTTCACTAATTTTTCTGTTAATTCATTTATTGTTTAATCATTTATTTAGAGAACACTTGTTGAATTCCTACCACAGGCCAGTAACTAAACTATGTCATGAGTCTCAGTTACTAGTACCAAGGAAAAACTATAAACACCCATATAATATGATATAAGCCGTATTAGTGATAAACAGTTTGCTCGGGTAGCTCAAAACGAACCAAACATGCTCTAAACAGGGATCAAAAAAGATTTTTTTTTTCTTGGAAGAGATGTTGTACAAACTAATCCTAAGTAGGAACACACCACTTAGGGTAGTTTGGAGTATGAAGATGCTTGATTAGCAGGCAGGAAGAAACCTGATTGGGAGAATCCATGGAGTTACTTACAGGGTCCTTTGTCACCTCATTTTGGAAAGTTTGGAAAGTTTCACGTATATTTACTCATCAAGTGCTGTCTGATTTTTAAGTCATGAGCTTTGGGACAAGTGCTTTGAAGACATTCTCTTGGCTTATTTTCCAAAATTATCTTTTCATATTGGCTTTGTACAATATATCGCCAATTATAAACAGCTAGCTAGAGTCTCAACTCAGCCAGCAAGATGTTTTCAGTGTTAGAATAATTATTGCCAAGAATGTCACTAAAAAAACTATAACTTGCTTGCCTTTTCTGCAACAAGGTCAAATTTTGATCTATGCACCTTTTACTCCTTTATCATACGTGTCCTCTCAAATCAAATTAGACATCATGACAATATCACTACTTCTGACGTTTTTTTTTTTTTTTTATTGAAAGGTAATTATATTTGTGGGGTACAGAATCAAATATCAATACATGTATACAGTATGGGGTGATCAAATCAGGATAATTAGTATACTTGTGTTTACAAAATGTAATCAATCTTTGTGACCTTTAACTAGTTTCTCTCTAACCTCCCTCCCCCTCTCTCACCTATAATAACTACAGTTCTATTGTTTTTTTTTTTTTTTAAGTTTAATGTATTGTTGTGATTCTTTTTTTTTTTTTTTTTTTTTTTTTTTTTAGCTCAAATTTATGGGTGACGACATGTGGTATTTCTTTGTCTGGCTTATTTCACTTCACATAATTTTCTCTAATTTCATCCATGTTGCTGCGAATGGCAGAATTTCATTTTTTTTTTTTATGTGAGAGTAGTATTCTATTGTATACATATACTACATTTTCCTTATCCAGTCATTTGTCAATGGACATTTAGGTTGATTCCAACTATTGACTATTGTAAATAGAACTACAACAAACATGGAAGTGCAGGTATCCCTTTAACATGATGATTTCCATTCCTTTGGGTATATACACAGCAATGCAGGGTCATATGGCTATTCTATCTGTAGTTGTTTGAGGAAACTCCACACTGTTTCCATAGTGGTAACACTAACTTACAGTCCCACCAACAGTGTAGGAGGAGGATTCCCCTTTCTCGGCATCCTCACCAGCATGTGTTATTCTCTGTCTTTCTGATAATAGCAAGTTCGACTTAGGTGTAACAACACACCTCTGTGTGGTCCTGATTTGCATTTCCCCGATGCTGAGTGACGTTGAGCATTTTTTCATGTGTCTGTTGGCTATTTTTATATCTTCATATGAGAAATGTCTATTCAGCTCCTTTGCTCATTTTTTTAAATTGAGTTACTTGTTTTCTTACTGTTGAGTTGCTTGAATTCTTTGTATATCGCTTCTTGGCCTTTTGGCTAAGATCAAGTGTAGTATGCATTCTTATCAATATTACTATTAAACATGCCAGTTATGATGTACTTTAAACTAATTACCCAAATCTAGTTCAGTTAGTTTTTAAAGTATTTCAAAGTTTATTTAACAAGGAAACAGAGGGTAAAGAATAAGGATGAATAATTCTTACCCAGAGTTCCTTTTTATCTTTTAGTAAATCCCTGTGTAAAATCTGACTAAATCACTTGAACAGGCAATGAATTTCAGTTTGCCTGTCAGTGATGATGGCAAAACCTGTATAAATGTATCAGTCTCAGAAACTGCTATAAAGACAATTATTGTAAAGCAAGTTTTGAGGTAACGGGATTTTTTTTTTAAAGGCAATTCAAAAATTTATATTGATTTATAGTGATAAATACATCAGTTTTCTGATTGGTGTATCTGAGCAGTCTCTCATTCTAAAGATGTCAGAATTGTGAATATAATCGATAGATATTGTACTTAATAATATCTGTGAAAATCATTTTGATTCCTCTTATTCATACTTAGGATCAGAGTATGCAAAAAGTACATCAAGTTTTCCAAATCCAACAAAATAAAGGTAATTTGTAGTTAAAGTGTTGAGTGCATATCAGTTTATAGAAAGTTAAAGAAAAAAATGTAATAAGTGATTATCAGATTGACTAAGTTGACTAAATTTTAGCAACTCTATTACTTTTAAAAAATCAGGTTTCTAAGAAAACATCTTCAGTTTTAAAAGCCACTCTTTTGTGTGAGTCATATTGGTTTCATATAACCTTCATAATTTTTAAAGACTACACACTCACTTCTTCATTTAATTTTCTGAAAGTAATAATAATAAAAACTCAAGAAAGTGTGGTTGTTAAATTTAGAATAATAAATAATAGACATTATGCTAATTAAAGGTCGTAAGGATGCTAATTTCACTTAGTTGTTGCTGTAGTACAAATCTATCCATTGTTTTTAATGGAGTCACCTATAAGCATTTGACATTTAATGCACCAAAATAGCTGCAGCATTAAAGTCTACATTAGTTTCATTAATACATGGCAGAGTGGAAAATAGAAATGGAATACCAAATAGTATATAAGTAATATTAAATATCTGCAGCTTTTAAATCTTTAGTCAGATGCCTGCTGGGTGTACAGCTGAGGGAAGTTTTGTTCTTCTGTTTGTTTCTTTATTAGTTTAATGAAGAAAAGAAAACCAAACTTATTCCTGTAAAATATGTTTAGATTATAAGTCTTGCAACAATATAATTAACAGGGTAGAGAATGTGCAAAGTGATATGTAGAGAATAAATGGTTTAATTCAGTCGCACATACAATATTTGATACCTACAATGTGTCAAGCACTATGAAAGGTGTTTACGATGCAGACATAATCCCTGTCTTTAAAAATTATATAGTCCAAATGAAGTACAAAACTAAGTCAGAATAAATAAATACATGCAAAAGGAATGAAAAGGAGGTCGTAGTAGAAAAGAATAGAATCTATGATCCATATTTAACTAGTTGGTGGTAAATAACTAAAATTTTAAGGAATCATAGATTAAGGCAATAAATAGCCTGAAATTTTCAAAACAAATAAGTAAATTATGTTGCTTAACATTGCCAGATCTTAATTTGTTCACAATACTCTGGTTCATCCTGCTTCAATATTTGCCTTAATGGAAGGTGTCTGGCTGAGCTGTTGCCTCCTTTCAATTATCTGTTTATAATTTGCAAGTATAAGACTCATATTTCCTATGATCTAATCCAATCAAACAATGTATTGAACATCAAGAAGTATGTTTATAATATTTCACTATGAATTTTTTCTTCAGCCACAGTAGATTAGTTTCAGTACAGATATTTTAAGTAGTCCAAGCATATGGTCTTAAGGAGATTAATTTTTCACTCCTCGCACCATTCTCTCTTACCAAATACTGCTTATGCTTTCTAAATTACAATTCTAAAAGACAGCTGTTCTCCATGTCTCCTCCATTACTGCATATTCTTCGCTAGTAACTGCTTCAAATAGTTATTTGTAATGTATCCCACAAACTCCTCCAGCCTTCCAACCCAACCTCCTTTCTATCTCTGTAGAATATATGACACTCATTGAAAGATTTCTTTGATAGCACCATGAACAATAAATGTCTTGTAGTTTATAATTCACCAACTAATTAAGAGTATACTGACCTGACACACAAACCTAAATAAAACCTAATTACATCATAACAAGGATCATTAACATTATTTAGATATCACAGTGGTGATGTTAATAATTACAACTTCGAGAGATGAAACAAAGACTTAACACTAGGTTTTCTAACTAACACCTTTTCCACTCTGCTATACCGCCTCAGGATTACACAAAAAGGTGGTGTAGAAAACATGCATAAATGGAACATACACAAAGAGTTATACAAAGTGGGCTACTGTATGTATGCTTATGCTTAGATTATTTAATGTCATCTAGAAAGAAGTAATTAAGCATGAGTTTTAAAAAATTAATAATTACTATATCTTTATCTAAACATAAGCTGATAAATCATTTTTAAAAATATTTTGGAAAGCAAATTTATGTGAGATATAGTATATCCAAATAAAAGGAAAGTAAATTTTTGTTAAAGAGTATCATCAGATGAAAATCACAATATTTTGTATAAAAGTCACATAGTGAGAGTATATGCTATGAAATTAAGACTCACTGTTTCCAACTATTCTTTAACATACATATATCTGTGCATATTTTATTTTCAAATTTTAAGAAAGATAAAATAGAGCAAAGGCACTTCGAAGGATCACTTTAACTTACCTCTGTTTCAAAAGCTAAAAAAAAAACAAGAGATCAACCTGACAGTATCTGATCCAACCCACTGATAGTCATGAATAATTAAATTTGATCCATCAAAACATCACTAAGAAGATAAGAATTATAGTGAAATAGTGAGGCTTCATATGCTTGATAAGAAAATGGTTTAAAAAGGAATTCTAGGCTATCTTCCTTCAAATTTTATTAAATTAGAAAAAATAAATGTGACCAAAAATGACAGTATAAGCAAAATATGTTTCCATTGATTATAACTAAAATATTACTTTTTCACTTTTATTTGTTAGAACAAGTTCTAAAATGGTTAGAGACTTAAAAAGATTTTAATATCCATCTTTTAAAAGATATCTATGGAATTATCACTAAATAAATATATGTAGGTAAAACTGTTTTACTAAAATTTAATGGATAAGAAATTTCAAAAACTTATTTTTTTTTTACTAAAAAACAGCTATTCAGTGTTTCCATTTTTCCATCTACACTTACTCCAATTGGCAACTTGAAATATTAGAACTGGGAAAAAAAAAGAAAAAAAAAAGGATTTCTAATATCCAGGGTTACTGTGAGAACAGAAAATAAAACTTAACAAGAGATCCTAAAAATAAAATTACCAACACAAACTGTTTTTCATAAATAGCATTATATAACTAGAAGATATTTAATTATAAATTAATAGGTCTCAAGTTATGTTCTTTTAATTATACATATGAAGCTATATTGTTTCAGTAAGGAATGGTTAAACTGTCCAAATATTTCCCATTATTTAAGCATTTTACTCCTAGACTCCTAGACTCTTAGACTCCTAGACACATACAGAGTCTTAAATTTTTGATGTAAAATGAATCTAATATTTTTCTTTACTGATTGATAAAATCATCTCCATTAATTTTGTTATATATATTAAATTTTGTGTTTCCAATCTTTGTGATTTCCTTTAAATAGTCAAGTTCAGTCACAATTAAAATTTGCAACTACTTTTGTATACCAAAGTTTGACTCACTGGTCATTTTTATATTTCCAATAATGATGTAATACATTGCATGTAGTAGGCATTCGATGTATTCTGTTGAATTAATGGATAGAGAATTTGTCTCTGTATGATGTGAGAGCTAGTTTTGTACTATTTTTATTTTGCTTTTCGGGTGCTTTAATACTGATCTTCAGAAGAAATAATAGTTATGTTAGACTTACAGTCATCCACCTTTCTTTATTTTATTTTTATTTTTATTTTATTTTTTTGTCTTTTGTCTTTTTCCGTGTCTGGCAACGGATCGCAACCCTCAGTGTTGCCCCCGTACCGGACCGGGGACCGGCAACGGGATTGCAACCCTTGGCGTTGCCCCCGCGCCTCACTCAGCCAGTGAGCGGGAACCGGTCTGCATGTGGGATCCAAACCCTCGGGCGGGAGCGCCACCGTGCTTCCCAAGCGGCGCACTTATCCAGTGTGCCACCGGGCCGGCCCTAGTCATCCACCTTTCTAAAGATCATATCTAGATATGCAGTTTGTTTGCTAATCCTAGTCTCCTCTATTTTAAGAATGAAATTTGAGGAATCTACAGAATATATCGAGTTGTGCACCTTGCACTTTGCAAGGAGAAAAGTGGAACTAAATACAAAAAGAGAAAAATCACCTGGTGCCAAAATGGAAAAAACTAATACAATGTCTCAATGATTAGAAGATGATATTCACTAATAGTGTTGCTATGTCATACAAGATGTCAAAAACAGACCTTATGCTTAGAGACCTGACACACAGAAAGAATATATGACAGGAAAATATGCAACAATCTTTTGTTAATTGCATCATTGTAGTTTTTCTTGGTAAAATATTCAGGTTGGCAATTTGAGATTATTATTTTTCAGTTATTTAGAACAGAGAAAAAACTATAGTCAACACTGTGTATTATGAATTAAAGGATCATGCATCAAATGAATATGAATAATTATTTTATTTTCACTGTTTGAAGCAGTAGTATGTTTGTAAGAATATTAATAAATTTTATGTAATGTAGATAGCATTACTTTTGTAAATATTTAGAAAGCTGTGTTAGTTTTGAAGAAGAGTTACCTTCTTAGGCAAAAAAATATATATATATCTAAGGATAAATTTACAGTGATGAATCTCCTTTTCCCTATCTATTTAAGTTACAGCAATGTAAAATAATTACTGTTCCTGAGCCAAATAAAACTATACATCTATGTTATGTGAATTATTCTAAACTTATTTTTCTAAAGCAAAATAAAAGGCTATCCACAGATTGTGGAAATATTCCACTTCCGTGTCAGAGTCCTGAACCTAATAATTTCTTTAAGTTACATTCAAATTATTACATGTAAGAATCTACAAATATTCTGTTAATCAGGTCTATTCCAGAGGTTATAAAGATTATTTCACATCACGGATTGATAAATATAAAGGTAAATATGTTTTCTCAATTACTAAAAGTCATTAGAAAAAAATACACTGAAATCAACTTACTGGATCACCAAAACAAAGAAGGAAAATAAGGTTGTATTGATTTACTCAAAGTGACCAAATAAATGAAACAGAAATGGGGAGAAATAAGAAAAATAAACCATTGTAAAACGTAAAAATACAAAATTTGACAGGAAGAGTTATTTCAAGCGTACTAATAATCTATATAAATCAGAATGGTTTTGAATCTCACAGAAATATAAAAAATGTTTTAAAAGGCCTTCTCATAAGAGTTACACCTAAAACAAAATGAAAGCATGAAAACTATATAGCAAATAAGTGCTAACAAATGTAAAAAGTATGGAAATATTATCATATAAAGTAAAATTTTGTGCCGGTATAATTAAATTATGGTATGGCAGCCATGAGAATATGCCTTGCTGACATTCTATTACAAGGAGTATAACTGACCAAAGCTGGGCGATTCAAGCTTTGATATCCATCATCCCATCTGCATAGAGACTATGGCCTTATAGGAGTACATCACAGATTTCAAGGTAAATCAGTTCTTAGATGAGACAGGACTCCTTTGTCAGCTGACTTTTGTTGAAGGAATTTCTTATGGCTTTGCAGAATCTTTCTTACACTGCATGGAAATCTAGGATGCTATTACCCGACATTTTCCTATGTTGCACTCAAAATGAGATGTCCTTTCTCCAGCTCCTTCTTTATTTCCTATAAGGAAGTTATTTCCCCTAATATAATCCATGCACATTAAATCCTGTCCTGATGTTTGCTTCCAGGAGGACCCAGGGAAAAAAAAAAAAAAACATGTTATATTCACACAAGTACAGTCCACCAAGAATATAAAAGACCTATGACACTCTAAGAAAAGAGCCTCAATATATATCAAGCAAAAACTAATAGTAATACAAGGACAAATATAAAAATGTACAACCGTAGTTGGAAAATTTAATCCAACATTGTAAAACAACATATCAAGATAGCAAAGTAAAAATTAGTCAAAGATGATTAGAATAACACAAATAATGAAATAATAGACTTGTAGATATCCATTCATCTATACTCCATTGAGATACCTGAACACATTATATGTGTAAGAGAAAACAATGCTTTATACATTTAGTAAAATTTTAAAAAAATAACCACATAAAAGACTAAAAAGTATTTCCCCATGAACCCCCTCCCCACAAAAAAAGGAAAGAGAAAAGAAAATACCTCTTCAAAACTCACTGACCCCAAATAAAAATTAGACCATGACAGCTCAAAACAAACATAAAAAAAAAAAATCAGACATTTCCATTCGAAATAGGCTTTTCTAAATAACTCCATTAAAAAATAAAATTACCACTTAATTAGATAACAACCAAATTATAAATAACACAAGAAGGAAGTATACATATATATCATATATTTTTAAGTTAATTTATCTTATGAAAGAGAAAGATTTATATTAATTTAAATATTTAACACAAATATTTAGAGCAGTAATAATCGAACAAACCTTACAAATATAGAAGCTGGAAATTTAAAATATTCTTTTTTTGCTATCACATTGGTTTTGTAGTATTAAATTTTATATATTTTTTAAAATTTAATAATCTGTTTTCATATTAACATTTAGTGTGATTCAAGTCTTGGGCTATTTTGAATAACGCTGCATGAAGTTGCATCTGTATGTCTTTTGGTAGAAACAGGCACTTCTTTCCTTGGGACATTTCAAAAGAGTGGAATTTCAAACCTCGTACAATCATATTAACTTCTGTAGATACTGTTTAAGAGTTTTCCAAAGTGCTTATACTCACAGTTCAATCAACAATGCAGAAATATTCTGGCTGCGTCATAAACTCACTCACTTTGAAATTAAAAACTGACAATAACAAATATTCTGGTGGATATGTATTAAGAGTTTATTCTGATTTTAATACGCCGTTTCCTGTTTTCTCGGATAATGTTGGGAAGTTTTTTCATATTACTCATGTAGCTATTCTCTTTCATAAAGTGGTGTTTTATATATTTTTCCATTTCTTAAAGACTGAGTTACTTTTGTTAATGATGAAAGTCTTTATATATTCAGGATAAGGGTCTTTTGTCAAATGTATAGCAAAAATCTGCCAGACTATGACTTGCCTTTTTATTTTCTTAAAGGTGTACTTGATATCAATAATTTCTAAATTTCAATATAGTCCAGTTTATTATCTTTTCACGTGGTAGTAGTGCTTTCAGTGTTGTGGTTCAGGAAATGTTGCCAACCCAAACGGTATGAAATTATTCTTCTAAATCTTCTAGATGTGTTATTGTTTTACCTTTCACTTTTATGTCTAAAGTATATCTCATATTAGTTTGTGTATATAGCATGTGGTAGGGGGCCAAGGTTTATTTTTTCTCCTACGATATCCTGCTGATCCAACATTACTTACGGATTCTCTTTTCTGTCCCACTGGTCTCTGTGTCTCTGTGTTTGCCCAGATCCTTTACCATCTGCAGTTACTATAACTTCATAATTAATATTGATATCTGGCACTGCAAGTTTTCCAACATTCTTCTTTTTACCCACTATTTTCTTGGCTATCCTAGACATTTTACACTTCCATAAAATTTTTAGAATAATCATGTTATTTTAAGAAAAACTGATTCTTATTGGGATTACGTTATATTTATAAATTCATTTGTGGAGAATTGACATAATAAAAATATTCTATCTTTCAATCTATAAACAAAATCTATCTTCCCATTTTAGATATATATTTATATTACATTTCCTCAGTAATGTCAGGTTCCAGTAGAGATGACTTACATATATTTCAAAAAATATATTTTAAGGTATTTTATGTTTCATATGCTATAGTGAATCTTAAAAATTTATTTTTAATTGTCTGCTGGTATATAAAAATGAAATTAATTTTTGATAGTTTACTTTTTTCCCTAGAAACCTCATTAATTCACATTTAAGTTCTAAATGTCTCAGATTTTTTTGGCTTTTCTGAGTACAAAACTTCAATGTGTTTAATAAAAATTTTATTCTCCTCTTTAAAATGTACAAAACCTTTATTTTTTTTTACTTTGTACACTTCAAGGGATTCTAGTATAACAATGAGTATTAGTAATGGTATGAGGCACACTATGTAATATTTAATGTGTGTTTTAAGCAAATAATCTCATTAAATGAAGGAAGTTTCCTATCATTGCTACTTTGCAAGGATGGAGTGAGATGATCATGCTTTCTTTATTCACCATATGTGCTTAATGTGATTTACAATAATGGTTTTTGAAAAAATAAAATAAAACCTCAAATTTCTGGAGTGATTCTCTACTTTTACATGATATATTACCCGGGATTTATTTGCATTTTTATTCTAAATAATGGGATATGCATATACTCATATACATAAAATGGAATTTATTCATAATTTTTATCTTTATTTTTGAAAGACTTTGATCTGTAATTTCTCTTACTTTTAATTCATGATTTATAAAAGTTGGTCAATTGGACTTTACCAAAATTAAACTTCTGCTCTTCAAAAAACACGAATGGGAAAAATAAAGACAAGACTACAGTCTGAGAGAAGGCATTTGCAAGACATAGATCTGATACGAGAGTTGCATATAGAAATGTAAAGAACTCTCAAAATTTAGTTATGATAAGCAAATAACCCAATAAATGGGCAACTCACCAAAGAGTTGTATTTATGAAAGGAAAAATAAGCTCATGAGATTATATTCAATTCTAGCCATTAGACAAATATTAATTATAAGCACACTGAGATATGATTATATACCAATTAGAATGTCTAAAATTAAAGAAGGAAGAAAAGAGCACAACAATACATTGGCCATTCAGAAGGAGAGACCAAACCTAAGAATACTAGAGATGGGGGAGGGGGGGGGGGAAGTGATAGGTTGGACAAAGGGCATAAAGAAATATCATGATTTGTAAGAATGAATATGCTAATAAATAATAATAATGATAATTATAATAATAATAGACAGATTACTGTCTCAATAAAATGTCTGATATGGGGACTGAAAAGTTGGGTTTCTAACCAGCTCCCACACATTGCCCATGCTTCCAGTAAAGAGAGTAGTTTGAGACTCCCTAAGTCATGGCTATTCAAAATATTGTCCTCAGACTAGCATCGTCTAGCAACTTGTCAGAAATGATAATCTCAGGCCACAGCCCAGGTATACTGAATCAAAATCTACATTTCAACAAGACATACTGCAATATGCTACATAGAAAAGATAATGCCTTAAATATGATATGCATCACTAAAATAACTTTCTAAATTGTGTAAGAAAATGTTTAAATCTCATTTACTAAGAGAGCAGGGAAGTATGGGCAACTTTTTTTTTCCTTGAATGAACACATAATGTTAGAATTAACTTCCTCATAGCTAATTATCTCAATTGAGTTTAAATTCATGAGTTGTGGATTCTGGACAACTTGTACAGATATATTCATCTTGAAATCAAGAATTATTTCTTCTCTACCTCATTCCATCTAAGATTGCTAAATCTCTGATATGATCTTTGACTGAAAATATAAAGTTACCCTGAAAAGGTTGTTGGCTGTGTAAAGAAGTCAGAGATTTTTATTTTCAAAACTTTCTGTTTATGGGCTAGTGTATGATAACTTTAAATTATCTAAAAAAACTTTTGAGGTCTTAAAATGTGGAGCACATTAGAGGTTTCAAGTCCATCTTGATTGTAAGTTTAACAAATAAGCCCAACATAGTAAGCAATACTGCCTGAACTAAACATTCTCAGATTTTGATTTAATTGGTCAGCAATGGACCTAGTTATTGGCATATTTTAAAATACACTTCAGAGAATTCTAATGTGCTACTAGGTTTGAGAACCACTGATGACAAAAAAATGGAAAGTGTAAAATGAAATTTCATTCCTGTAGTGGATTGAATTATGACCCCGCAAAACTCACTGAAGCTTGAATTGTGTCCCCCAAATTTTATGTATTAGAAACCTGGCCCCCACTGTGACCTGTTGAGAGGGTGGGAAATCCTATTATGGTAATTGAAAGGTGGATCCTTGAAGAGGCAAATAAATTGTAGGAGCATGCAGTAGTGAATGGATTAAAATTGGTGGCCAGGGGCATGGTTTTGAGGGTTTTAAAAGAAGAGAAAGGAGAGTCTGTCTCTCTCTCTCTGCTCCACAATTTTTGCAATGTGATATCTTGCTGTCACTGAAGTCATCACCAAAGAAAGCTTTCACCAGCTGTGTTCCATGGACTTTGGACTTCCTAGCCTCTGAAACTGTAAGCAATAAATTTTGTTTTCTTATAAATTACCCAGTTCCAAGTATTTCGTTATAAGCAACAGAAATGGGCTAATTCAATTCCCCTCCCTTCATTTTTTTTTCTTTTTTCTTTTTTTTCTTTTTTTTTTTTTTTTTTTTTATTTTTTTTTTTTTTTTTTTTTTTTTTTTAGTGTCTTTTCACTATTTTTGG